>NW_027468859.1:36830716-36850716 GCF_046254945.1 Alosa pseudoharengus | reverse complement strand
AGTCATTAATTAACTAGATGTACCGCAGAGCGGTACAAAATATGACCGCCGCCCAGTCCAGCACATTTTTTCCACAAAAAGAAATCACGCTGAAAGGCCTATATGATTCTAACTGTCTCACTAAATTGCATTATCCACACTGGTATCTGCTAGACAACAAGTACCAAAACATGATTAGTTCATAGATTTCACATGTAAAATTAATTTTATACAACCCCACCTCCATCTTGCCTGTTCATAATTCTGAGAAATTCTTGATTGTTTGTGTTATGTTTATGTTATGTGTGTGGGTGTGTGTGTGTGTGAGTGTGTGAGTGTGTGAGTGTGTGTGTGTGTGTGTGTGTGTGCGTGCTTGTGTGTGTGCCTGCGTATGTGCCTGTGCATGCAAGCGTACATATGTCTACAGTGTGAGTATGTGTCATACGTATGATTACTGTGAATGTATGTGTGTGTGTGTGTGTGTATCTGTTTGTGCACATGTGTGCACATGAAATGGGTTAACATGACCCCTGGAGGCAAACATACGGAAAAAAATGGTCATCCTAGGCCCTACAGTTCTCAAGATATTCACAGAGAACTGTGTCTGCCCTACCCTCCTTTCGGGGGGTCCAGTCCAGCGGGGGGGCTACAGATCAAAACGAAAAATGACGGTTCCATGCTATCCATGTGGGGGTACATGCCCACCAAGTTTTGTGTACCACGGTCTTTCAGTGTCCCGGGAATCCTTGTTGGTGTACGTCACTAAATGAACACATAAATTATTTTATTGTAAGGCCCCCCATGAACGAAAGTACACAAAACTTGGCATGCATTCGGAGGGTGTCATAATGATCCTACACTTTTAATTTCGTGCAGTTTTGACCTTGTCAGCCAGAGATATTGTGATGAAAACACCTAATTTTTTGCTTTTTAATTTTTAACTAGGTGGCGCTATACATGAAATAAGTGGTAATGGGATGGGTTGACATGCCCCCTTAAGACCAACATACATAAAAAAGGTGGACCTCCTAGGCCCTACGGTTCTCGAGATATTCACAGAAAACTGTCTCCGGCCACCTACAGGCCAGTTGGTGTATAGTAACATAAATTAATTTATTGTGTGGCCCCCCATGAACGGAATTCCACAAAATTTGGCGTGCATACAGAGGGTGTCATAATGATCCTACACTTCCAATTTCGTGCAGTTTTGACTATGTTAGGTCACAGATACCTGTGATTACAACACCTCATTTTTACTTTTTTGTGTTTAACTAGGTGGCGCTATACATGAAATGAGTGGTTATGGAATGGGTTAACATGGCCCCTTGAGATCAACATACAAAAAAAAATGGTCCTACTAAACCCAAGGTTTTCGAGATATTCACAGAAAACTGTGTCTGCCCTACCCTCCTTTCGGGGGGTCCAGTCCAGCGGGGGAGCTACAGATCAAAATGAAAAACGATGGTTCCATGCTATCCATGTGGGGTTACATGCCCACCAAGTTTCGTGTACCCCGGTCTTTCAGTGTCCCGGGACTCATTGACGGAAATTTGGGCATGCGAAAAAGAAAAAAAAAAAAAAATTCTGACTAAACCTATATGACCACCGCTTCGCTGCGCGGCGGTCATAATAACTACTCACAACAAGGACTTAGTCATTAATTAATACCTACTCATAACAAGGACTTAGTCATTAATTAATACCTACTCATAACAAGGACTAAAAGAATGACATTGAAAGACATGAACTGAAGCATCAGGCAGGTGTGAAGCATCAGGCAGGTGTGAAGGGCAGCCCAAGCTGCTCAGTAGGCAGTGTGTGTTGGACAGGGGAACCTACATGGCTGTGTGCTGTGTGTGTGTGTGTGTGTGTGTGTGTGTGTGTGTGTTAGGGGTGTCACGATTTCGATTTTATACGAGCGCCGCTGTAGCAGGCAGCTCACTGCGTCGGGATTAGTGTGTGCTTCACCTCACTGTGGGCCAGATGTACTAACGCTTTTGCGCCCACTTCAGGCGTATTTGTTTCGCAACTTGCGTTTAAAATCATTGCGAGGTATGTACAAACAGGCCGCAATGAGGTAAAAGCGCAATCTGCCTGTCGCGGGAGCTGAAAATGTCTAATTGCGCTTTTCGTGTCATGCATATGCATTCATGGGAGGATCCAGGGGAAAGTGGGAGTTTAGCGTAAAAAGATGGGAGGGGAAGAGTAAAGAGCGCCTAATTATGTATTCCGCGGTATGTACAAAGACTGCTCATGAAAGCGCACGTCCATTCTGCGCCTAAATACTTGCGCCTTGTAAAAGCAGGTGTTAATCCAAATTGAAGTTCAATGCTTCAATAAGAGAACCTTTCAAAGACAACAGAATCGCTATTTAGAGCACCAGTTTTGCAAGTCTTTGTAGGCTACTATCAAAAGCAACATTAACTTTCGTTGGCCTTTCGAATGTCTTACTTTCACTTTCACGTCATTCACTTAAACTTTCCTACTTGCTAGATTTGACCAATTTTCCATAGCCTACGTTCACAAGTAGTTTGACTAGAACTACTGATCTTCATTATCTTCCTGCTCGTTGACATCTTATCATCTATGGTATTATTTCATGATCGCTAAACGTTTGATTCTTTTTAATGTTGTCATCAGTTAACTTCATTCAACTGCGCTTGTAGGCTCTGCCATTCAGTTGTGGACGTTCGTAAATTGCGTTTATGGGCGGAGAGAGGCAGAGAAAGGCGCAGTTTACACCAAGGATTAAACGATTGATAAATACGACGGAAACTTGGGTCTGTCAGCGTTCGCAGTCTGCGGTTTGTCCATGGCGCTGATAACGTTACGTTCGCAAATGTACGTACATCTGGCCCTGAGTGTTCACTGTGTGCTGAGTGTGTTTCACTAATTCACGGATTGGGATAAAGGCAGAGACCAAATTTCCCTCACGGGATCAAAAGAGTATACTTATACTTATACTCGACCAGTGAGGGTCAGCACTGGCATTCTGTTGTGTGGAGAGGACCACAGCTTATCTCTGCTGTGTTGGTCAGTGACTAGAGTTTGCTTCTGTGAGACTCAGTGTCACTAATGGGGTTGCACCAACAAGATGGCCGTGCAGATGTGCATGTGCGTGAGGCTGTAAGGTGAAATGCAGGTTTGACTTGGCGTTTGGCAACTCTTACCTTTGAAGACGTCAGACACACAGAGCCTGAAAGGCTTCTCTACTGATCTCTGAGGAGGCTTGAACCCATCTACAAGAGAGAGAGAGAATAAGAGAGAGAGGGACAGAGAGAGAGTGTGAGAGAGAGGGACAGAGAAAGAGAGAGAGAGAGAGAAAGAGAGTGTGTGTGAGAGAGTGTGAGAAAGAGAGAGAGAGAGAGAGAGAGTGTGAGAAAACAAGACAATATGAGAAAACGAAAAACAACTAGGGAGAAAGACAGCATTCTAGAGGAACTACCCTGAGGAGAAAAAAACACTGTGAGACAAAGAGAGAGAGACAGAGAGAGAGAGAGGGAAAGAGAGAGACAGAGAGAGAGAGAGAGAGAGAGAGAGAGGGAGACAGACAGAGAGAGAGAAGAGAAAGCACACAGAGGGAGGAAGCAATAATGAGACAGAAAGAGAGAAACAGAGAGAGAGGACCAGCAGCATGCTGTCGCTTGGTCAGCGTTTCTCGAGCACAGAATCGCTGAGTCACTCGCACCCCAGCTGCCTGAGTTCAGGGCACTCGGACAATCACGCTTTGGTAGAACCGGATCTCTACACGCTGGCTGCTCTCGGTACTTGGATGAAGTCATCATCACTGAGGCTTCCTCTGCAATACACACATTCTGAAAGTACCCCAACAATGCCACACAGAGGGCCACACACTGCTCCCAACTAAACGAAAATAACGATGTCATACTGCACCAGTTTATATGAAAACTACGATGTCATACTGCACCAGTTTATATGAAAACTACAATGTCATACTGCACCAGTTTATATGAAAACTACAAGACATACTGCACCAGTTTATATGAAAACTACAATGTCATACAACTCCGGCCTGTATGAAAATAAGGATGCCATACGACTTCAGTCTATATGAAAATAACTATGCTTTACTATTCCAGTCCTGATGCCACACTGTTCCATTCTATAGGTCAATAACGATGCAATTCAGTTCCAGTATATATGAAAATAACGATGCCATAACTATAACTAATAACGATGCCATACTCGTAGCGCACGATCACAATACCAAACTGTGTGTGAGCGCGCACATATACTGGTGTGCACGTTGGGGGTTTCACGACTACTGATTTCTACTAGTTGCCAAGTTTCACATAATGTTTACGTACCGGTACAGCACTGCTGGCAACATTATTTATTCGTGAAAACTGTTGGCAGCTCACACACACTGAAGTACTTCCACGAATGTCTAGCCCATTTAGCCTTTAGCCATTTTGTCCATAATTACTTGACAGCTACCTACAGCTTTAACTAGGTTTAATGATTTTATTTATGGACTAGCAACTAGATGACGATACAGTGTATGTGTGAGGTGACTAAGTGTTCTGAATGTAGCGTAGTCCTGTTCTGAATGTCTGTCAGCATGAGGTGTCAGAGCTGCTACCTGCGTATGTCTCTGCCATGAGTCAACCTTTCCCTGGAACTTGTGGACATACAATCTGCTCTGTGTGTGTATGTGGTATGTGTGTGTGTGTGTGTGTGTGTGGTGTGTGCGTGTGTGTGGTGTGTACGTGCTTGTGTGGTATATGTGCGTGTGTGTGTATGCATGCGTGCGTGTGTGTATGTTCTTACCTATCTGCTCCACCAGACAGGGGCCCTTGTACCAGGAGACGAGCTCAGACACACTGCTCTTGCTGCTCAGGTTCTCTCCTGAGAGTCCACTCGTAGGGATGTAGAACACATCAGAGTCCTATGAACCACACGCACACGCACACGCACACGCACACGCACACGCACACGCACACACACAAGAGGGTATGAAGCGCAACAGGAGCATCGCAGGTTTGAGTCAGGCCTGAGGTCAAAGGTCATCTTCCAAACATATAGTATGTATAGTATATATACTTTTTTGATCCCGTGAGGGAAATTTGGTCTCTGCATTTAACCCAATCCGTGAATTAGTGAAACACAAACAGCACACAGTGAACACACAGTGAGGTGAAGCACACACTAATCTCGGCGCAGTGAGCTGCCTGCTACAACGACGGCGCTCGGGGAGTAGTGAGGGGTTAGGTGCCTTGCTCAAGGGCACTTCAGCCGCGGCCCACTGGTCGGGGCTCGAACCGGCAACCCTCCGGTTACAAGTCCAGAGTGCTAACCAGTGGGCTACGGCTGCCCTTTTTTTTTTTTTTCTCCATCTCCATCTCACTCCCATCTCGCTCTCATCTCACTCCTAAACATGCTCTCATCTCACTCCTAAACATGCTCTCATCTCACTCCTAAACATGCTCTCATCTCACTCCTAAACATGCTCTCATCTCACTCCTAAACATGCTCTCATCTCACTCCTAAACATGCTCTCATCTCACTCCTAAACATGCTCTAAACATGCTCTCATCTCACTCCTAAACATGCTCTAAACATGCTCTCATCTCACTCCTAAACATGCTCTAAACATGCTCTCATCTCACTCCTAAACATGCGCCCATCTCACTCCTAAACATGCTCTCATCTCACTCCTAAACATGCGCCCATCTCCAACCTCACTCCCACTCCTACTCTTCAATGATATTTAACTAAAAGGCAGGCGCTTGCACGCATACTCACATTCACACACACACCCACACAGGCACTCACATGCACAGATTCACACACACACGCGCACACACACACAAAAACACACACAGGTACACAGCTTTCATGTAGTACACAACTCACGTCTTGGGAGTCAGCAGCACACAAACCACATCCACATGAAACTCTCAGACACGCCTTACACAACAACCATCAGAGTCTGTCATGCACACACACACACACACACACGCCCCTACACAAAGACCATCAGAGTCTGACGCACCACACCCAGGTACTCCATACCGCTCACACAACTCACTTTCACAAACAAATTAACAAACACACAGACAAAATCCGTGCCTTGGTACACAGACTACAACACAGTCTCTGTCTCTCTCTCCCTCCCTCTCCCTCTCTCTCTCTCTCTCAGCTAATGGGGATTCAAATAAAATCCTAAATCCTAAAAGAGACCATTAGAGTCTAATACAACACACACAGGGACTCTAGTGCAGCCCACACACACTCACACACACACACACGTTAAATAACAGCTACAGAAAGAGACATACACAATCTCAGTCTCTCCCTCTCACACACATAAAAATCAAAATCTGTGGGTTTGTACGCAATCTAGGTACATTCACACATACACAGTCTCTCATTCTTTCACTCTCTTCACACACACACACACACACACACACACACACACACACACACACACACACACACACACACACACACACACACACACACACACACACACACACACACACACACACACACACAAAGTAAACTAATGCACCATGTTACCTTAAAGCCTGCTTGCTTCAAGAAATGACCAAGTTTGCTGGTGATTTCCTTAAATCGTTCTTGTTGCCAACTGACCTGTAAAATACAACACAAACAAACTTACAGTAACATACACCAATAAGCACACACACAAAATATATACATTCGGACATACACACACAAACACATATATACAAAACACACACACAAACACACAAAATACATACATTCGGACATACACACACAAACACATATATACAAAACACACAAAATACATACATTCGGACATACACACACACAAACACATATATACAAAACACACAAACACACAAAATATATATATTCGGACATGCACACAAAAACATAAATATAAAACACAGATTCAGCAGCCCTGGTGGTGCTGACGCATCGTCATGGTGACTGACCTGGTCCATTTTGTTGACGGCGACGGCAAGCTGTGTGACTCCGAGCGAGCGGACCAGCAGGGCATGCTCCCGCGTCTGACCACCAGCCTCGAACCCCGCCTCAAACTCCCCACGGCTCGCGTCCACCACCAGCACCGCGACATCAGCCTGTGACACACACACACACACACACACACAGAGGAGTTATTATACTCACATATGCACAAATTAGATATTATACACACACACACACACACACACACAGAGGAGTTATTAAACTCACATATGCACAAATTAGATATTACACACACACACACACACACACACACACACACACACACACAGAGGAGTTATTATACTCACATATGCACAAATTAGATATTATACACACACACACACAGAGGAGTTATTAAACTCACATATGCACAAATTAGATATCACACACACACACACACACACACACACACACACACACACACACACACACACACACACACACACACACACACACAGAGGAGTTATTATACTCACATATGCACAAATTAGATATTATACACACACACACACACACAGAGGAGTTATTATACTCACACATGCACAAATTAGATATTATAGACACACACACACACACAGAGGAGTTATTATACTCACACATGCACAAATTAGATATTATACACACACACACACACACACACACACAGAGGAGTTATTATACTCACATATGCACAAATTAGATATTATAGACACACACACACAGAGGAGTTATTATACTCACACATGCACAAATTAGATATTATAGACACACACACACACACACAGAGATGAGTTATTATACTCACACATGCACAAATTAGATATTATACACACACACACACACACACACAGATACCGATAGCGGGCCAAATACGCACGCACGCACGCACGCACGAGCCAAAAGAGCAGAGCCTAGGGCCAGAAATCAGGCCATCACCAGGTCCCCCTCAACTCACACGATTACCACAACTAGAGCACACATGCCTATGCTCCGCTCAAACAGTGTGTGTGTGTGTGTGTTTGATTGAGTGTGTGTGTGTGTGTGCATGACTGAGTGTGGATGTGTGTGCATTTGATTGAACGTGTGTGTGTGTGTGTGTGTGTGTACGAGTCTGACTGCGTGCCTAAGCACGGGTAAAGTGGGGTAAATTGCACCTATTTTTGCAACGCCCGTCATACTCCACAAAACCAAAACTGGAGTGCAGCCATCATACCAGTACTGAAAATGTCCTAATTATGAAGCTAATGTGAAATAGGCTCGGTAGTGCTAGTGGGAATCCCCTACCGATAGCACCATAAATTGCACCACCTTTGCTGTGTATGTCTAAAATCATGACCAGTTCACTTGACTTCCGAGATAGACCACCTCCATTATCAAGAATATAATCAAAGATCCGCTAATCAAAGATCCACTTCAACCCTTTCTGGTAGAATTACTCCTTCCAGATAGTGCTGTGTGTGTGTGTGTGTGTGTGTGTGTGTGTGTGTGTGTGTGTGTGTGTGTGTGTGTATATGTCTGAAGGAGATCATCAAGCATTTCTAATGTTGAACAATGTGTATAGTGTACAGTTTGTTTTATATTACTTTCAACATTATTATTGCAATATTCAATGTACAGTTTGGAATTTGATGCTTCATGTGTGTTTATGAGTTTTTTGATTGTGTGTGGGTGTGGAGTGAAAGTTCCTGGGTGTGTGGGCATGTGTGTGCGTGTGTGTGTGTGCGTGTGTGTGTGTGTGTGTGTGTGTGTGTGTGTGTGTGTGTGTGTGTGTGTGTGTGTGTGTGTGTGTGTATGTCTGAAGGAGATCATCAAGCATTTCTAATGTTGAACAATGTGTATAGTGTACAGTTTGTTTTATATTACTTTCAACATTATTATTGCAATATTCAATGTACAGTTTGGAATTTGATGCTTCATGTGTGTTTATGAGTTTTTTGATTGTGTGTGGGTGTGGAGTGAAAGTTCCTGGGTGGGTGGGCATGTGTGTGCGTGTGTGTGTGTGTGTGTGTGTATCTACCTCCATATGTTCAGGTGCGCACATATTTATGCTTGGGTTACACAAGAACGACCTTCACTGGCAATGACAAGTGCTTCCTGTATGGTGGTGATGAAGACGCATTAGAGCTGTGTGTGTGTGTGTGTGTGTGTGTGTGTGTGGTGATGAAGACGCATTAGAGCTTCCTGTATGGTGGTGATGAAGACGCATTAGAGCTGTGTGTGTGTGTGTGTGTGTGTGTGTGTGGTGATGAAGACGCATTAGAGCTGTGTGTGTGTGTGTGTGTGTGTGTGTGGTGATGAAGACGCATTAGAGCTGTGTGTGTGTGTGTGTGTGTGTGTGTGTGTGTGTGTGTGTGTGTGTGTGTGTGGTGATGAAGACGCATTAGAGCTGTGTGTGTGTGTGTGTGTGTGTGTGTGTAGAGCTTACTGGTGGTGATGAAGACGCATTAGAGCTCTGTGTGTGTGTGTGTGTGTGTGTGTGTGTGTGTGTGTGTGTGTGTGTGTTACCTTACTGGTGGTGTGTTTGTGTGTGTGTGTGTGTGTGAGCTTACTGGTGGTGACCCAGAGGATTATCAGTCCCCTGATCTGGCTTTCAGCTAAGGTATGAGTAAATAAAATGACTAAAACTGACCGGTATTTACGCCATTAACACACACTTCTCATGAACAATGACTTGAATGAAGGCTTACAGGCAAGTCACACACACACACACACACACCAAAAAGCATATTCACCCTCTCAGAAATATATACACACAAAGTTAATAAAAATATATACACAGACATACAGACATACAGACACTCACTGTTCACCCTCTCTTACACAAATGCATAGGTGCAGACACACACTGCCACACCTACAGACATACACATTCACACACTCACACACACACACCACAAAGACATTCACAAAGACACTCTTCTCACGACAAGAGGAAGCGAGTCTTCCTGTCAAAACGTGACACAGCAATTTCAAGATTTCACTCATACCCAAAATTTCACTCATCTTTACACACACACACACACACACACACACACACACACACACACACACACACACACACACACACAGATGTGTAGAAACACATCAGAAGTCAGACGTGCGCATGCGCACACACACACGACTCATCCTAAAACTGAATTTCAGAAGCACCAAAACCAAATAGGGTTACAGTGAGTTTGAGGGACAGCATGAACTGAGACACACACACACACACACACACAGTTCTAAAGCCTCCCTTTCCAAAAACAGGAATGGTATGAGAGATATCATTAGTTGAAAATGCTGATGATGAACATGAAATGAGGCACACAGATAACCTGATAGCATGAAGCTGCAACCACATTCTACTATCATTTGGTTACTCATAGATCTCACAGATCACACACACACACACACACACACACACACAGTCACTGATACAGTACGCAGGGGTGCAGTTTTGTTTTATAGTAAATCCCAGACTATCCGTGTAAGAGTACAATTCATCAATATGGATTGGAAGGGGATCACCAGAGTGCTTATAGTGTTGTATGTGAAAAATGTGAAAAATGTGAAAAATGCTTGTGTGTGTGTGTGTGTGTTTGAGAAGGGGAACACCCATGAACTTCTAATATTTTTTGTGTGTGTGTGTGTGTGTGTGTGTAGGGAATCCTCTGAGAGTGTGTGTGTGTGTGTGTGTGTGTGTGTGCGTGTGCGTTTGTTTGGGAAGGGGAGCACCAATGTGTTTCAAGCACTGTTTGTGTGTGCATGTGAGGAATGTCCGTGTGTTTGTGTTTGAGTGAGTGAAAGGGAAAACTGATGTATTTCAAGTCCTGTGTGTGTGTGTGTGTGTGTGTGTGTGTGTGTGTGTGTGTGTGTGTGTGTGTGTGTGTGTGTGTGTGTGTGTGTGTGTGTGTGTGTGTGTGTGTCAGCACGGAATACCCCTGTGTGTTGGTCCTGAGAGAAGGGAAAGTTAACCCTACAGAGTCAGACACAGATTGAATAATCTATTTGAATCATCTGATGCGAAGAATTTACCACAGTGTGTGCATTTGTGTGCCTGTGTGTGTGTGTCTTGCCCTGTGGTGATGGGGAAACGTTTTCATAGTCGGGGGTGGGGGGGGGGGATAAGGAGAGGAAGGGGTTTACTCCCCTGCTACGGGAATAAGGAGAGGATCTGTTGAATGCCGATGTTATACGAGTGTCGGGAATATGTGTAACTCTTAGAGGAGAGGATCTGTTGAATGTAGATGTTATACGAGTGTCTGGAATATGTCTTTAAAAACAGCACTCACTGATGCACTTATTCTTACTGTACTCTACCGTTTTTAAATTGTCCTAAAATTGTTGAGAGAATTGCTTTAAAAAAGTTAAACTGTTTACCATGTTGTTAGTCGCTTTGGTTAAAAATGCGTCAGCCAAATGTAATGTAATGTAATGTAATGTAATGTGTAACTCTTCGAGGAGAGGATCTGTTGAATGGAGATGTTATACGAGTGTCTGGAATGTGTATCTCTTCGAAGAGAGGATCTGTTGAATGGAGATGTTATATGAGTGGTTGGAGGAGAATTGGTTATATCGTGTGGATGGAAAGGACCCAATGTTACTAAGACGGGGAATATCTAGTGGCCCTGGAGTAAAGGGAAAAGGGGACTGTTTACCTCTGATGCACTCGAGTACAGGATATGTTTCTAGTGAAAGAACGAAAATGTATTTGGTTTGTTACATCCTGCAATGCATCTATTTCTGCTGTTCTGTATTACCGTGTCTTGTCTCTATTCTAGGCCTGGTCCTGTGTCCTTAATGGATGGGATGTGCCGGCGCTTTGTGTTTGATTTGTTGAATCTCGTTTATGTATATCATTGCTTTATACAATAAATCCCTTGAACGTGAATTTCCCCTTGGGGATCAATAAAGTATCTATCTATCCATCCCTATACAATAAACCTCTTGGGGATCAATAAAGTATCTATCTATCCATCCCTATACAATAAACCTCTTGGGGATCAATAAAGTATCTATCTATCCATCCCTATACAATAAACCTCTTGGGGATCAATAAAGTATCTATCTATCCATCCCTATACAATAAACCCCTTGGACATTTGTTGGTCACCCTCTCTCCTGCTCTCTTGTTACTATTTGAGCCAGTAGCAACAAAGTGGGGGCTCGTCCGGGATATACGGCCGGGCATACGAGTATAGGATATGTTTCTAGTGTGACAGGGAGGGTTTATTCAGTCACACTGTGTGGCACACTTTTCCAGCGTGAGAGGAAGTGTTTATTCTATTGCACATGAATAGATGTTGTTTTCAGTGTGAGGGAGCATATGTCAGACACAAGTAGAGGATATGTTTCTAGTGGGGGGACTTTGTCTGTCGCACACGAATGGGAGATACAATTCCCGTGTGAGGGGGGAATATTTAGAGCGACGCACCAGTGATCATGTTGGGGGTGAAGTCCTTGTGTCCAGTGTGAGGGGGGAATGTTTAGAGCGACGCACCAGTGATCATGTTGGGGATGAAGTCCTTGTGTCCAGTGTGAGGGGGGAATGTTTAGAGCGACGCACCAGTGATCATGTTGGGGATGAAGTCCTTGTGTCCAGTGTGAGGGGGGAATGTTTAGAGCGACGCACCAGTGATCATGTTGGGGATGAAGTCCTTGTGTCCAGTGTGAGGGGGGAATATTTAGAGTGACGCACCTGTGCAGCCCCAGTGATCATGTTGGGGATGAAGTCCTTGTGTCCAGGGGCGTCCATTAGGGTCACAACCTTAGAAGTGGTCTCAAACTTGGTCATCCCCACGTCCATAGTTACTCCCCTACACACACACACACACACACACACACACAAGGATGTAGGGTTTTTTTGTTTGAAAAATGTGTATAGTATAGTATAGTGTTCTTTTATATTACTTTCCACATTATTATTGAAATATTCAATGGAAAGTTTGGAATTCGATGCTTCATGTGTAGGCCTGTAACGATACACCAACCTCACGATTTGGTTTGTATCACGATTTTTGACCCACGGTTCGATACGAACATCGATTTTTCTTTTTTTGGAGGGGGGGTAGTTTCAATAGCCTAACTTAGAACACCAGAGGATTACAATATACAATTTGGAGGGGGGGGGGGGGTAGGGGGTAGTTTCAATAGCCTAACTTAGAACACCAGAGGATTACAATATAATATATAATATAATATATCTGTACATTTTATATCCTGATATAAAAAGAGAGAATACTGAATGCCTGATATTTATGACGGCACACTTTATGCAGATTAACCTATAGCCTAGGCCTACTATTTCTGTTACAACTCTACCTCTTTAATTCAGCTGTCTGGTTGAAGCCTGGAAATATTGTAAACAAAGTAGCATAGTTGGCTAGCTTATAATAGTCTACTGATTTTCCCCATGTTTCCCCATGTGTGCTAAATTTTCAAGGTAATACTTGTTCTCCTTGGGACAGGCCATTTTGGGAAACATCGGTATTGAGATGAGCAGTCAACTTGAATGCAAGAGTTTTAAACCAATATGTGAAGCATGCTAATGATGCTAAGCAGATTTAATAGTAATTTAATAGTCGTCTTCTATGCGTCTTTGCTTTCACGATTGTGAATGTTTCATTTGGATTGTGTTGGCCGAGTCGCGCGTGCTCATTGAGCGAGAGAGGGAGGGGGATGTGTGTTGCTTATGCGGCCACGTAAGCTGCAAAGCGCTGCGTGAAACACTAGAAAGGGTGTGTCGCGGTTCTGCCTTTTCACACCGCGACACAGGTTCATGGATATGAGTGTCATGATTTCGGTTTTGAATCGCATATCGTTACAGCCCCATTCATGTGTGTTTATGTGCTTTTTGATTGCGCGTGTGTGTGTGTGTGTGTGTGGGTGTGTGTGTGGGTGGGTGTGTGTGTGGGTGTGTGTGTGTGCACACCTGTCCCTCTCTTCCCCAGTCTCGTCCAGGACCCAGGCGTAGGCGAAGGAGGCTTTGCCGGCCTTCTTGGCCTCCTGCTCATACTTGTGCATGGTCCTCTTGTTCACGTTCCCCAGCAGGTACAACAGGTGGCCCATCAATGTGCTCTTCCCTGCGTCCACATGGCCTAGAGCACACACGCACACACACACACACGCACACACACACGCACACGCACGCGCACACGCACGCGCACACGCACGCACACGCACACACACACACGCACACACACACACGCACACACACACACACACACGTGTGTAAAGTAAACATAAAAATGTTGTCTTCAGATAACTGGATCACTTATCTAGTGTCATAAGAAATCACACCATACATACCACACACACACACACACACAACAGCAGTGTCCCTCCGTCTCTCACACTAACACACCCAGGGCTGTTTGGGACCTATGACCACCATGTTGAGTAGCGGTTTCTCTCTCTGTCAGATGTCATGCACACACACACCCACACACACACCCACACACACACGTACCTATGACCACCATGTTGAGTAGTGGTTTCCCTCCCTGTCGCTTGTCCAGCTCAGCGCGGATGTTGAGCTGTGTTTTGCTCTTGCCGGTGGTGCGGGGCGTAACCGGGGTAACGGGGCGCGCAGGCTCGTCACCACTGGCCAGGGTTCTGACGGGCGTCTCTTGAGGTTTGGCGGGGGTACTGGCAGGCGTGGGGACAGGCGTCATGGCAACCGCCTCTGGGTTGGGACTGGGGCCCCGACGCACAGAAGGACTCTGGACACCATTTTCCTCCATGCTAAAGCACACACACACACAGTTGCACATAATTGGAACAATTCAAACAGGCTAATGCAGTCTTAATGTACAATATAGAGTATTGTTTGAGTATGAGTACTGTTTTCGAAGTACTTTATTCGAAAACGAATTTATACTATATACATCTACTCTGACACAAACAGTTGAGTATAAATGCAGAATTACATAGCCACAGAAATTGAGTCACCACCATCACCTGTACAAACAGACCATTAGATGACTATAATTCAAACTAATATACTGGATGTGCAAACTTATGCTGAAAACCACCCTTAATATAAACAAATACACACACACACAGAGAGAGAGACCTCCAGGCAGACAAATTAATTGGTGTCATGTTCCTGTAAAAACACGGCTTTGAATATGATACCGTTTAAACCTTGAGTTATTTGATATGAAAACTCACACACACACACTCACACACATACATACATACACACACACCCAGGCCAACTCCACCCCAATCTATGCTGCTAATCAGGTGAGGGGTGGGGCAGTGGCTTTATGGGTGAGAGTCTGTGGTTTGGAAAGGAGGTGGAGAGTGTGTGTGTGTCGTGTGTCTGTGCATCTGTGCACACATGGGCGTGTGTCTGTCTGTGTATGTGTGTGTGGTCATGGGTGTGTGTGTGTGTGTGTGTGTGTGTGTGTGTGTGTGTGTGTGTGTGCACGGGTGTGTGTGTGTGCAGGCGAGGTCTGTGGTTTTTAGGGGGAGAGGGACCTAAAGCATATCAGTGACTGTGTGTGCTTCTGAAAAGCACAGGAGAGCAGTGAGTACAAGTGTGTGTGTGTGTGTGTGTGTGTGTGTGTGTGTGTGTGTGTGTGTGTGTGTGTGTGTGTAGGGGTGGGGTACACATAGCTGGGTGGTAATCTAGGGCGAGCAGTCATCAGAGGTTTTTTGTCAAAGCTGTCCAGGGGTGCAAGTTTCCTGTGGACCCAGAGTGGGCACCTCAGTCCTCCTGATATGAAACACACTGGCACGCACACACGCACGCACACACACACACACACGCACGCACGCACACACACACACTCAAACGTTTTATGCTGAGACAACCTTGACCTCAACAACAAGGATTTACCATCCTTTGGTGTTGACCACCAAATATATGAGGGGCCCTTATTCAAATGGCATCCAAAGTGCAACTTCTATCAGCTGTGAACTATAGCTATCAAACTATAGCTATCAATGAACTATAGCTATCGAACTATACTATAGCCATCAATGAACTATAGCTAGCGAACTATAGCCATCAATGAACTATAGTTATCGAACTATAGCGATCAATGATCTATAGCTAGTGAACTATAGCCATCAATGAACTATAGTTATCGAACTATAGCTATCAATGAACTATAGCTAGCGAACTATAGCCATCAATGAACTATAGCTAGCGAACTATAGCCATCAATGAACTATAGCCATCAATGAACTATAGTTATCGAACTATAGCCATCAATGAACTATAGCTAGCGAACTATAGCCATCAATGAACTATAGCTAGCGAACTATAGCCATCAATGAACTATAATTACCATGTGGGAGCATTGAGGGGACTCATCAATATTTGTAGTTAAGGTCTTTGTGGTTAAATCATAATATTTGTAGTTAAGGTCTTTGTGGTTAAATCATAATATTTGTAGTTAAGGTCTTTGTGGTTAAATCATAATATTTGTAGGTAAGGTCGTTGGTTAAATTATAATATTGATTTTACCTAGTTATTAGCTTATTAGCTTTAGTTAGACTTTTAGAATAAGCCGGTCATTCTTTATGCCATGAAATAAGGTGCAACAAAGAAACATTGATTTTATCATTGTACTGCTGCTTAAGTAAACACTGTATGTCCTATTGTGATTATCTTAAGCTTGATTTAAGTAAACACTGTATGTCCTATTGTGATTATCTTAAGCTTGATTTAAGAGTATTTTTCATAACACACAAAGCACATTGAATGTGCCACTGTGAATGATATATGTTCTATATGGATAAACTTGAGCTGGCGGTTCTGGCACCAGGCATGCCATGGAATAAACAACAACGCTACCAACAGCTCTACTCTACCCATACAGACTACTATAGTCCGTTTCTCTTAAACAACGTTATCAACAGCTCTACTCTAGCCATCCAGACTACTATAGCCGTTTCTCTTAAACAACAGCGTTATCAACAGCTCTACTCTAGCCATCCAGACTACTATAGCCGTTTCTCTTAAACAACAGCGTTATCAACAGCTCTACTCTAGCCATCCAGACTACTATAGCCGTTTCTCTTAAACAACAGCGTTATCAACAGCTCTACTCTAGCCATCCAGACTACTATAGCCGTTTCTCTTAAACAACAGCGTTATCAACAGCTCTACTCTAGCCATCCAGACTACTATAGCCCGTTTCTCTTAAACAACAACGTTATCAACAGCTCTACTCTAGCCATCCAGACTACTATAGTCCGTTTCTCTTAAACAACAACGTTATTAACAGCTCTACTCTAGCCATCCAGACTACTATAGCCGTTTCTTCTCAACAACGTTATCAACAGCTGAGATGAAATTCCAATTTTAGGGTATTGCTCTGTGTATATATGTGTTTGTATTTCTGTTTTGGTGTTGTGTGTGTGTGTGTGTGTGTGTGTGTAAATTTCGTCAAGCACTGTACAACAGGCCTTCTCAGAGCTGTTGGAGACACACTGAGGTCACAATCAGGTTTGAAGGTACTCCTGTGTGTGTTTGCGCGTGCATCTGTTTGTATGTGAATGTAAGGTTTGAAGGCATGGCTGCATGTGTTTGCGCGTTGCATCTGTTTGTTTGTGAATGTAAGGTTTGAAGGCATGGCTGCATGTGTTTGTGTTTGTGAATGTAAGGCTTGAAGGCATGGCTGCATGTGTTTGTGTTTGTGCTTGTGAATGTAAGGTTTGAAGGCATGGCTGCATGTGTTTGTATGTGAATGTAAGGTTTGAAGGCATGGCTGCATATGTTTGTGAAGTTAACGCTTGTGATGAGAAGGGCATCTGAAAAAGGTTTGTGCCAGGCTGGCAGAGGAGCAATTCCCTGCACATTACAGCACCAATTTAGTTTTCTTTTTTTTCTTTCTTTCTTTCTTTTCTTCACAGTGCAACATTGCATTTGTTGATTTTCATTTTACACATAAGTAAAGTTTCACGACACAAACTATCTTTAAATCTATCGTGGTTTGGTGTCTGGGTTTGCCGCAATGTAAATACGCCATTGATGCGGTTTTCTCAGAGTTCCTTCCTATGGTCCATTCCCTCTCTTGACCCTTGGCTTACTCAGGCACGTTTGTGTGTGTGTGTGTGTGTGTGTGTGTCTTCTGGCTTACCCAGGCATGTGTGTGTGTGTGTGTGTGTGTGTGTGTGTCTTCTGGCTTACCCAGGCACATCAAAGCCCATGGTCTGCTTCTTGCCCGAGACAGTCATGCGGGCGACCTTGGGGATGACCTCTGACTCCACGTTGTTGCGATTCTCCCGGCCTTTACCTGGGAGAGGATAGAGGAAGCGCTCAGTAAACACACAAATCTAAACACACCTGAACTGTATATTCTCTCACGCATCCACGCAGACTCTCTCACTCTCTCTCACACACAGATATATATATACACTCTAAAATTCCCATAGATATACAGGCACACACATATGCATGCATGCGCACGCACTCTCACACACACACACACACACTCAAATACACGCTACAACTTATCCACTCATTCATTCGCGCATGCACACATATAGACACAGTAACACACAGACACAAATACATTTTATTTCTGTCTTTTTTTAATTCAGAGACTACTGGAGAAACATATTTCCATATGTCTGCACCACTGCACTTCTCCCTCATCAGGTATTGGGGTTATGAGCCAAAAGAACAAGGGGAAGCACGCAAACATAAAAACTAGATTAAAAAAGGACAAGCTCTCACAAACACAAATACGTACACGCAGACACACGCACGCACACACACAACCTCAAATCAATGTTCATAATCTCATCAGTTTTTGCACAGACCTCTTGCAAATTTGCAAACCTTCTCACACACACACACACACACACATATACCTCCTTAGTCCCTCAGTCATATCAGTACTTGGATGATTCATAAAAAATGTCCCAAAAGCCGTCACCTCTGTGTACGTCTGAGTGTGTGTGAACAGTTTGAGCGCTGTGGACGGGAAAGGGTTAAGTCCGCCTGCGTCAGCACGCTCGCTCGCTCAGAAATAGAGCGGGTGACACAGCGTTTTACTGTACGAAGGTCCCACACACACACACACACACACACACACACACACACACACACAGGAGCAAGAGGAAGTGGGAGAAGAGCTGTAGGACGACGGGACGAGAGGTTGGTATCACCTGACGAGAAATCATGAAAACCCCACAAACTCCCCCCCCCCCCCCTCACTCTCTCTCATTGGTGTGTGTGTATGTGTTTGTGCGCTTATTAAAGAACACACTTCAGTAGTCACAGTACAGTATATGAGTAGACGAGAAAAATCTAAAAGCACACATGCATTTAATATGCATCAGTGCACACACACACACCTGCTATATGTCTGGCTTTCTCTCTGTTTCTGTCTCACACACACACAGACACACACACAGACACACACACACACACACACACACAGACACACACACACACACACACAGACACACACACACACAGGCAGGCAGTCACTTTCTCTCTGTGCAGCACACAAACACTAGCTGGGGATTCCCTCACAGGCTATTCTTGTGGTCGTCACCATCCTTGAGAGAAAAATCCCCAAAAGTCTTATGAATGAAACAGGGTTTCTTTAGTGCCCATTCAGTCAGTTTCTCCAAAACATAACAACTTTGGGGCGAGGAGGAGAGAGGAGCAGAGATTAGGGGAGAGTACAGGAGTGGAGAGAAGAGAAGAGGGAGAGAGGAGAAATGGAGTAGAGGAGAGGAGAAGAGGGGAGAAGAGTAGAGGAGAAGAGGGGTAGAGGAGAGGAGGAGAGGAGAGTGAGAGGAGTAGAGGAGAGCAGCAGATGGAAGTGGAGAAGACAGAGGAAAGGAGTAGAGGAGAAGAGGAGAGTGAAAGGAGTAGAGGAGAGGGGAGAGAGGGAGAGGAGGAGAGGAGAGGAGGAGAGGGGTAGAGGAGAAGAGGAGAGGAGGAGAAGAGGCCAGAAGTGAGTGAAGAGGAGATATCCTGGTCGGGGAGGTGGGGGGTGAATGACAGAGACAGACCAATTGAGAGGAGACGTGGCGAGTCCTTCCACACCACTGGAAAATGCACCAAACACACACACACACACACACACACACACACACACACACAC
>NW_027468859.1:36805716-36825716 GCF_046254945.1 Alosa pseudoharengus | reverse complement strand
TTCCCTGCATATGTCCAATAGATCCCTGCTCCCAGTTCCCTGCATATGTCCAATAGATCCCTGCTCCCAGCTCCCTGCATATGTCCAATCGATCCCTGCTCCCAGCTCCCTGCATATGTCCAATAGATCCCTGCTCCCAGTTCCCTGCATATGTCCAATCGATCCCTGCTCCCAGTTCCCTGCATATGTCCAATAGATCCCTGCCTCCAGCTCCCTGCATATGTCCAATCGATCCCTGCTCCCAGCTCCCTGCATATGTCCAATAGATCCCTGCTCCCAGCTCCCTGCATATGTCCAATAGATCCCTGCTCCCAGCTCCCTGCATATGTCCAATAGATCCCTGCTACCAGTCCCAGCACACAATTAAAGTTGATGGCCAATACTGACTTGAAGTAAGAGAAGACAGAAATTGAAAGCATTCGGAGTGGCAGGGGCAAAATGGCCGGGATTGAAAAGTGCACTTGTGATTTTGCTCAAGGTGCTCAATGCAGTTTTGGCAATTTCTTCACTCCCCCTACAGCTTCAGAGTATATATTTTCTCCTCGCTCGATCAGGCTGGGAGGGGGGCGGGGGGTGGGGCTGTGGCGCAACAGGCTACAGCATCCTTACCATGTACGGGTCCAAGTGCCCACGGAGACCCAGGTTGGAATCCGACCTGTGGTCATTTCCCAATCCCACCCCATCCCTCTCCCTGTCACTCTTCACTGTCCTATCCGAATAAAAGCCCCAAAAATAAATAAATAAATAAATACATTTGAGCTAGAAATGGCGCTACATAAATACATAAAACTATATTAAACTGAGAGCCATTGGTGGTTTCTTTTTCCCACACTGCTCTAACAACTGAACGACAGGACTGCAGGACGTACAACAGTGAGTCACCCCCACCATCAGACTACCGGGAATTCTGCCTATCAGAATAGGGGGCTGACTTAAAACCGGCTCAGAACAACTCATACGAGGCTTTGACACTCAAAACCACTGAAGCGGTGAGCAAGAGCGGACGGCCGTGCACTCTGCTGGGAATGAAACTCGTGCTCTCCCTCTGAACATAGAGGAGCTGGCAGCCGCTCCTGTGGCCCCAGTGCCCGCCCGTCCCCTGCTCCAAAAGGCTTGAGCTCAGCAGTGTTCATGAAGAGAGCTCTTCACGGCCAAAAAGCAGTGTTTTTATGCAAATCAGTGGTGCCACAGATGATCTCACTGGGGTACTTTGAGAAGAGAATGCCAGAGGGCATTGCAGATTACTGCAGTGAAGTGGCCAGTCACATCTGCTCCCACAGCCCCATGTCCGTCTCTGCGGATGGACTGACGACCACCACGACGAAGCCAACAGCACAGCTTGGTGACGGGGCTGGAGTCAGACATTTCTAAAGGTCTCTTCCTTTTAAGATGGCCACTGTCTTCAGGTTCAGGCCTTGGGATACGTAGAGTGCTTTGAGGGCATGTAAATGGTTAATGATTCTGCATGCTTACATCAAATTTAAAAAGACTGAATGACATCACTGTTGTTTCCATCTTGCTCTCGCAGGTGAACTACAGTGACACACACACACAGGACACAGCCAGATCAGTGTGTATCGGGCCATTGGGATACTCTGCAAGTAAGAGCGCAGGGAACGGGGACGGACTTAAACCTACTCAAAATAACTCATAAGGGACTTTTGCGCCGAAAACCACTAAAGCTGCAAGCTCAAGATGATCCGACTTCTTTAAAAATGATTACTGGTCTGACTCATGATGAGCAACCTCAGAAGAAGTGACACTTTAGAGGCACTTTGACACAATCTCACCTGTTCTCACCAAAGCTCAACTAAAGATTCTGCATGAACAGGGAAAGAAATGAGCTTTTAAAAGGACTCTCCGTGTTCACTCATGTTCTCTCAGTATGAGATATCGTCATCAAGTCAAGCAAGAGGCCTCTTAGCTGCAAAATCTAACACATTTTTTCAGTTTGTTTATTTTGTAAGTCCATGCATGCATGTGTGTGTGTGTGTGTGTGTGTGTGTGTGTGTGTGTGTGTGTAAGACAAAAAGAAGCAATTTTTTGAAATGACAAAATGTTTCACACCAGACAACTAGGGCACAATACCAAAAAGCATACTGAAATAGAAGCAAGGACTCCACCATTAAAGGTTATAGGCCTTTCCATTAGTCTCGTTATGTCGCAGAACTAATGAACACACCCGCGTCTCAGGAGGCCCTTTGCGTGAGAGTGTGCCTGATTCACAACACCGACCGCCCAAGCTGCAAATGGGGGGATGGGGGGGGGTTCATGACCATGTTTCTCCACGCGTCTGATCAAAACATGGCACCGCACAAGAGCCTCACACACCGCAATGTCTCTGATTAAAAACCCACAGAGGGGAAACAGAACGGAGACACAGAGAGAGAGAGGTAGCTTTATTGGCATGTTTGATGTCCTGCTTTGGCAATGCAAAGAAATATTCATCATGCCAATAAAGCTACCTTGAATTGAATTGAATTTGAGAAAGGAGGAAATGGGAGAGAAAAGAGAAGGAAAGGAGGGAAAGAGACACTGAGAAAGAGAGAGAGAGAGAGAGAGAGAGAGAGAGAGAGAGAGAGAGAGAGAGAGACTGAAAACAGGTTCTGTTAAGGCCAGCTGAGCAGCTCTCATATTTTCCTACGTAGGTGGTGTAAGGGGAAGGGAAAAAAAACATGACTCGCTTCATGATGTCTTGAGTGTGTGTGCAGGAGGGTGCAAAGGTGGTGAGTAAGAGAGAGAGAGAGAAAGGGAGAGATAAAGGCAGAGGAAAACAGCTAGCCTAAGAGTTCAAGAGAAAAAATACAGATAGGGCACGCAGATAGAGCAGTGCAGAACTACTAAGAAAGGGAGAGAGAGAGAGAGAGGGTAAGAGAGAGAGAAAGGGAGAGAGAGAGGGTGACAAAGTGAGAGAGAGTGAGAGAGAGAGGATAAGAAAGAGAGTGTCAACAAAGACAGAAAGAGCATGACAGTCAGACAGACAGAGAGAGAGAGAGAGAGAGAGGGACAGAGAGAGAGAGAGAGGGGAGTGTTAGTGAGAAAAAGAGAAAAAGTGGGTGACTAAGAAAGAGCAAGAGAGGGACAGAAAGAGAGCAAGATAATGAGAAAAAGAAAAGAATAAGAAAAGAGAAGAGAGAGATGAGAGTGTGTGTTTGTGTAAGAGTACTAGAAAAAATAGGGGAAAAAGAGTGAGATAATATAAGAGTGAAAGAAAGAAAGAGAGAGAGAGAGAGAGCTTGCCAGCAACCTCAGGGGCCTGATGGGGGGTAAATTCCTGACCAAACACCTGACCGTCCTCATCATTCCCGGTAATGGACTCATCTGTGACATCACGTCCTGTCTGCACCTGCTTTACAGTCACTTGGTCACTGACACACAAAAATACACACATGCAAAATCATATATATATATATATATATATATATATATATATGTGTGTATGTATGTGTATATATATATATATATATATACACATACAAGGATACAAGGAAGTTTATTGTCACATGCATATAGTTACTGGAAGTAAGAAATGCAGTGAAATTATGTCTGGTGTCAGCCTATTTGTGCATTTATGGGGGGGGGGGGGGGTAAAAAGTGCAGTAGAAGAGGGGTTTAGTAGATGAAGTGGCAAGGGCTGGATAAGAAAGGTGGGGGAGGATTGGGATTGGGGGGGGGCACCAACAAGGAGCACCCAAGAGCAACAGGGGCAAGGAAAAACTCCCTTACCAAGGAAGAAACCATGGGCAGATCCAAGGCTCAAGGGGCTAACCCAACTGCCAGGGGTCTTGGTGTGTGTGTTGGGGGGATGACAGGGGAGATGGGATAGTGTGCTGTGTATGTGGGAAGAGGGCAGTGTGCAATATGTGTGTTGGAGAAGCTTCATCATGAGACAATGTGCTGTGTATTGGGGGGGCAGTGTGCTGTAAGTATGTTGGGGATGTGTGTTGGAGAAGCTTCCTGATGAAATAATGTGCTGTGTAGGGAGGGGGGGGGGGCAGTGTACTGCAAGTATGGTGAAGGGACTTACTATTGCAAGCAGAGTACTGTATGTATGATGTATGTGAGTGATGACAGTGAAGATGTGTGTGTGGGCGGGAGGGGAGTGGAGCAGTGACTGTGTGTGTGTGTGTGTGTAGTGTGTGTGTATATACACATTTCTATTATATTCATACAAAATGTAAACAACAGTCAGGCAGAGACATTTCTGCCTGATACATATTCACCTGGCTACATCAGTATAAACATACATGCAAACACAGTTTCCACAGCAAGGCAGCAGTCTTGACAACAGAGCGCCAGTCTCAGCTGTTGATCTCTCTGCCGCTCTAAAGCACATCCCTATGTACCAAAGGCATGTGACTCATCAGTCAGAATGAACTGCTAGATGTCTAAGAGAGCTAGAAACTGGAGGTGCTCTTTTACAGCATCTGATCTTGTGGTCTCTTCTTGGTAAGCATTCTACTAAACTAACATTGCAACTAACTAAAAAAAAACACAATTGCACTATGCAAAACACACATGCACAAAGGCTTGTCATATTGTCATATTTACACAAAGGCTTGCTGTCTGACAAATGACAATGACACCGAGATGGGAGCCGTCTTGTGTGTCATTTCTCCTCTTGCACATAGTCTGTAGTAGACTTAATAGAGTAAACTAAACTACATACAGAGTGCATAGCGCTATATGGTCCTAAAAGGTCGGCGCCTGTGAGGGGGGTCAAGGACAGATGCCGGCTGCCTGAGACGTGACCTTTTAGGGTGACCCTGACCTTGTTCACTGCTGACCCTAAGTCCTCTGCACCCTCTGCCAGCACTGCAGCATGTGGCACTACCCAATCAGTGATCTGGTGAACACTTACTCAGAGAAGACTGATGAGCGCTGAGGTGAGGCTGGCTGTTCATGCAATAAAGGACATTTGAATATAAACGGAACAGTCTTATCACAAGTTGGGGGGGGTGCTCTGTTTTATATGGTAGCCCAGTGGCAGTGTTTAATAGGCCTGCGCGCGCGCGCGCGCACACGCACGCACGCACGCACGCACACACACACACACGGTCACATCCTATTCTAATGATCAAGCTCTTATACAAGCGTGACCAGAAACACCTGTTGGATAACTTGTTCTTTTACAAGCAGACACAGGTATAAAACAAATATCAAAGTAAGCATTACAATGCAAACAGAGCCTAACATGAGAGCTGTTAGGCTTACGCCCCTGATAATAAGAAGTGGTAAGGGTTTACTTTCAGATTCGCTGGAAATGAAACCAAAAATTCAGATTAAGTAATTTTAAAGCTATTTCTCATAAACGTGTAGCATTGCACGACCAGTTTATAACCAGTTTATAACATGTCTCTACTTGATTGAGTTTTGGAATTCTTCTTCGAAGTCAGGTGTGTTGACAGGATAGACGCGGAACAATGAGATAAGAGGAGGTGTGAGCGGGAGTGTGTGTATGGAGGTGTGAGCGCGAGTGTGTGTATGGAGGTGTGAGCGAGAGTGTGTGTATGGAGGTGTGAGCGAGAGTGTGTGTATGCATGTGCGTGTGTGCTTGCGTGCCGGGGATGGAAATTAGCCACCCGCCCCCCAGCCAAATGCGGGTAGTTTTGTGCGCTGGCGGGTGAATTTGGTCAACTTACCAGCCGCTGTGGCGGGTAAATAGAGCTAGCATACCACAAATTGTCAGACCTGGCCGATAACCGTGAGCATTTTGGGTAGCCTACTATATATGATATCACATTTTCATGCCGTTTATCTAGTGGCTGGGAATCCACAGTGGCAGGTGGAAAAAATATTTAATTTCTAACCCTGGTGCGTGCGTGCGTTTGACAAAAGTGGACATAGGTGTCTCTATCTGTCTGTGTGTGTGTGTGTATCTAAATTTGTGTCTGTGCATTTGTGTATCCATGTATGTGTGCATGTAAGTAGACAGGGGTGTGTGTGTGTGCATGTAACTAGACAGGGGTGTGTATGTGTGCATGTAAGTAGACAGGGGTGTGTGTGTGTGCATGTAAGTAGACAGGGGTGTTTTGTGTGCATGTGTGTGTGTGTGTGTGTGTGTGCATTAGGGGTGTAACGGTACACAGAAGTCACGGTTCGGTTCATACCTCGGTTCGGACATCACGGTTCGGTACGAGTTCGGTACAATGGAGGAAAAAGCAAAACAAAAATGCAGAATGTCTCAGGCTGTACCACCTAGTGTCATACAGTCTCTTCCCTGAGCTATCTGCAACAGCCTGAAGTGTGTAAGATGTAGGCTAAACAGTACAATAAGTACCCAGACTCCATCTGTAACTTGTAAACAAAATAAGACAATCAGCTATAAAACTGAAAATAGGCCTACAGCATCTCTTATTTCTGAAAGTGCAAATTACATAGAAAATTTATTTTTAAAAATCCACTTAAGCAAGACCTTCAACATCTGTGTTTAGTTGTATATGGAAGGGTCTACAATTTGCCTCAATATTTTTTTATTGTGTGTAAAGTAATAATCTAGCCTACTAACTGTGAAAATATCACACTATTTTGCCTTTTTTTAAAAAACGAAATTGGCTCCTTTCATTTCATAAACAGACTACAACTAGAAGTCACGTGACTTCGCCCTTTGACGTTAACTCACCGTAGCATGGTTTGTTTATTAGCCTGGTTAGCGTTGTCACTTTATTTTACTGTCTATGCACTTAACACTATCAGAACCTCATGTGAGAAGTTACAAGTTACCCCAACATAAAGGTAATTACCACGCGATTTACATAGCATTTTTTCCACTCACATACCCAACAACTGCTTAACAACGCCGACACACAGTTTCATCTTATCCACCACTCTTTCGCCTGTACTAACGTTATTGTAACTGAGGTTCTCAAACTTGCGATCTTAAAGAGACCAGCGGATCCTCTAACTCTTGTGGGTCTAACCTTAGTGCTGCTAATGACTGACGGACTCGACCGACGACCTGACAAAAAAAACATAGGCGCCAATCAGAGCTTCAGAGCTAAGGCGAGGCTACAGATTAGCGTTAGGTGTCGCTAAAGAACTCCCGTAACTCTCGCTAACAGTAATTGCGCATGACATTAATTAATCGGCACACGAGTTTTATGTATTTTTATACCGTGTATTCTCCGTGTAAATTCATGCACCGAACCGTGACGCCCGTACCGTTTCAGTTCAATACGAATACATGAACCGTTACACCCCTAGTGTGCATGTAAATAGACAGGGGTAGATGAGTCCAAGAGAACATGTGGGGAAGAGAGGGAGTGTGAAGAAGAGAAAAGAGGACAGAAAGAGACAGAGATGCAGAAAGAGAGAGAGATGGAGTGAGGAGAGAGATGCAGAAAGAGAGAGAGAGAGAGAGAGGAGAGAAAGAGATGGAGTGAGGGGAGATGCAGAAAGAGAGAGAGAGATGGAGTGAGGAGAGAAAGAGAGAGATGGAGTGAGGAGAGATGCAGAAAGAAAGAGAGATGGAGTGAGGAGAGATGCAGAAAGAGAGAGATGGAGTGAGGAGAGGTGATGAGAAAGGAGGATACAGAGAAAGATATGAGGGAGAAAAACAGAAAGAATGAAAATCAGGTCCGAAAGAAAAATCACATCCGCTAAAGAGGGTGTGTTTGCACCTTCATGTGGCTTAAGAAGCGCCTCGTACAGTTTCTCACTCACACACAGACACACAACCTCAACAATACACACCCCAAATAAGATACACAGTGCTCATCACACCCTGTGAGATCGTAAACAAGTACTGGTGAGCTATCACGGACACACGTCCTTTCCGCCCACTCCACCCATGATGCAGGCACACACACACACACGCACGCCACACAATAACACACCCAGGTATCCACACACACATTTTTGCATTCAACATGTGGTCTCATACTCTCATAGACACACACACCCATTTCCCACCAATACCTTTTTGAATGCAAGGTGGGCTCTCTTTCACAAGCACGCACGCACGCGCACACGCACACGCACACGGACACACACACACACACAGCCCTATTACACAATTAAAGTTGCAATTTTTATTTCAGCAAGTAGTGTATACACAGAACACTCATCATTCAAAAGAATTTCATGTCATAATTCATATTTCGTATATCAGTGCATTAAAAGTCTAAAATAACCATCTTTACAGTTAGGAAACATGTTTTTACAGATCTCTTAAGACAGTAGAAGTATTTTAGGGTTATTGAACACAGTATCTGAGCACCAATGTCAAAGCATGAGTGTGTCCCCCATGTGTGGGCAGAGAGAGAGAGGTGTGTGTGTGTGTGTGTGTGTGTGTGTGTGTTTTGCGAGGGGTTTGATAGCATAGATGCATGGGAAAATCTCCAGGTGTCCCTGAACTGTCTTCACTCTTTCTTTCTCTTGTCTTTCCCCCCACTCTCTTTCTGTGGTGAAACAGACCTCCTTTTCAACAGCTGCAGCCTGTTCGGTCTCACAGACTCACACACTCGAAGGCAAACACTCTCTCACACAAACACACACACACACACACACACTCACACATCCTTTAAGAGCAACATGCAGTTTAAGCATACCCCACCTATGCAATAGTGGGCAGATTGCTGGCTAGCAGGGCTCAAAAACAACTGAAGCTATCTAAGGGTCAAAGGTTAAACTCTTTGCTGGTGAAGCATACGACCATGTTTGTTTGTTAGTTTGTTTGCTGGTGGAACATTGTTGCTTGCTTGTTTGTTTGTTTGTTTTCTGAGGACTTCCGCGACACAAGATAATGCTTTAAAAATATGCTAATGAACAAAAGTCAATAAAAAAGCTACGTGTCTAGATTCGTACAAAAATAAACTGAAAGATCTGTTTTAAAATATGTAGAAAAGCTGAAAGAAAGGCAAATCGTATATTTTACATCTGACTAAAAATAATCAGAAAACTTTAAAATACAAAAAGCAGTTCTAGGGCCGCCTCCAAAAAAAGTTTCCGCTGTTGTTCCGCTCTGACAAAAGTAATTTTTTGTCCACTTTTGTCCACTACCTAACAAGATGCAGTCATCTTACTGGCCGAGAGATAAGAACAGCAACCAAACACAAAATGTCTTCCCTGTTATGTGTTGGGAATGGGATTTCCCAAAGAGCTGCTCTTTCATTGGTCAAAGGGGCACACTAAATGCAAGCGCTCCCCTGATTGGCTCAGCTCCCAGGAGAGCTCCTCAGATTGGGCCACATCATCAATCCCGAGTGAAGGCCTTCTTCTGATTGGCCCTGACCATGTCGTCGGGGGAAGGCGTGTCGAAGAGGAAGGGTGCGATGTGATGCAATGGTTCCTGTTCTTTGGGTTCTGGGTTCTGGAGGTTCTGGGTGCTGTAGAGGAAGGCCCGGTGACAGCCCAGCGTTCTGCTTCTGCGGCACCGCGGATCGTCGCGGCTGGGGGCGCGGACCGACAGCGCCAGCGCAAATGCCGAAGGGTGGGCCAGAAGCGACGTGCGGTTGTCCTGGCGACAGCAGCGGCGGCGACCGGGGGGGGTGGTGGAGGCGGGAGGGGAGGAAGGGGATGAGAAAGAGAAGGGTGAAGCGCGGCCGTCGTTTGCAGACGGCGACGTCTGTGCCATGAGCGCGCTCAGATCGACCGTCTGGGCAGCAGCAGGTGGCCATGGTTTAGGTGCACGCAGGGGCTGGGGCTTCTGGGCAGCTTGCCGCATCTTCTGCCCCGCCTTCTGGATGGAGTCCCGCTCTGGCGCACCCATGAGACTGACCAGTGAGCACGCAGCGACTGGCAGACTACTCTTAGCCTGGTGCTGGGACATGAGCTCAGACAGTGAGGGCGCCCCCAAGAGGCCGGGAGGACCCACAGCACCACCTCCCATGTGAGCATTGCTCATTACACTCAGAGAGCTGCCCTGCACGCCAAGCTTGTGCGCTGGGTGTGTGTGTGCCTGAGTGTGGGGGTGTGTGTCCGCGCTCGTGCTCAGGAGCCCAGGTAGGGCGCTGTACAGCGTTGGACTGCTGCTCTGATGCTCCTGGATCAGGTCGGCCAGAGACGGGCTTCCCGCGTGCGCACCTGCCATTCCACCGTCCGCCTGCAGGGGGCGACCCCCCTGCAGCACTGAACTCAAGCTGACTAAAGGCACGGGCACAGCCACAGACGCCCGGGGGTCCTCGGCCCTGAGGCCGCCGAGGGGGCTCGACAACAAGGCAGGGGTGGCGCTGAGGGAGCTCGACAACAAGGCAGGGGTGGCGCTGAGGGAGGATAGGGAGCTTAGAGCCAGTCCAGGGACACTAGGACCCAGGGGTGAATTGTTTGAGCCAGCACCTAGAGACTGGCCTGGTGCAGTAGAACTCAACGATAAACCAGGGGCTGTGGAACTCAATGAAAGCCCTGGAGGAGGATGAGTGGAGGCCAGAGACCCAGGGGCACTAGGACCCAGAGACAGACCAGGGGGCAGGCGGGTGGATGAGGGAGCGGATCCAGGGGCACTAGGACCCAGGGAGAGTGAAGCCAAGCTGCAGGGGAGGCCATCCGTTGGCTTGCTTTGACTCTTCTGGTCGTGCTCGGACATCAACTGAGCCAAACTAACGGAGGAACCCGAACCAGGACCGCCCGACTCGATCATACCTGAACAAGGACCCGTGTGTTTTGATTGTGACGGCTGTTTTGCTAGCTGCTTTGAATCAGACTGAGCAAGCAGGTCGCTGAGATTAAACGAACCCTTGGACGAGCGTGTACCAAGCGTTGGTGCGTACATGTCAGTGTGTGAGTGTGTGTGAGGGTGTGTGTGTGCTGCCATGTCCTTAGTCTCAGTGTGAGTTTGTGTGAAAGCAGATAAGGCTCCTTACCTTGCAAAAGCCAACCACAGTCACAGTAGAGAGGGATTCAGGGAACAGTGAGAGGAGGAGGAGTGGAGGAGAGGCGGAACAAGGGATGACCGGTAGCAGCAGACGAGCGGAGGGACGAGTGAGGACACATTCAAGCAGCAACACAGAAAGGAGAGAAAGGCAATACGTTAAACATTAGTTTTAGGTCTGGGGACAGTTTGCTCACCATAGCACTTCTACTTCCGTTTACTTCAAAACAAGTCCACAGGGCTCTACAGCCAATACAAATACAACGTCTCTCTCCTGAGCATTTGAAGCTGACTGACTGAATTTAACTAAAGTGTATTGGATTTAAAAATAGAGGATTACACCTTAACATTCGATCAGTCAGTAACTAACCCAATTAACAAAAACATACAAAACCCTTTTTCACTCCAAGTGCCTGGGTTGGGTATCGTTTGAATTTGAACGATTCCGATTCCAATTCCGATTTCTTATTTCGATTCCGGTTCCTAACGATTCTCGATTCCGATTTTTTAAGAGGCAGGGTCAAAAAAAGTTTAGGATATTTTAAATGAGCTAGCTAACCAACGGTCTTTCTCAGGGTATCTGCACATTTTCCAAGTGCAAATTTAAAGACTTTTAAGACCTTTTCAAGACATCTAAATGAAACTTAAGACTATACCACGGCAAAAAGATATATATGACTGTTTATGCAATAGTTTTTTTTTTCTACTAATTTTAACCCCCACCCCATTTTGGATGTCTACAGAAGTTACCAAATATATTTTGGCGAAAGAAAAATAATTGTGTGTGAATTACCTTCAAAGCTATAAATGCCCAATTTTAGGGTCTGGGCTGCTTGCTTTTGAAGCTGGCTGTACATATTTGGTTGTGCTTTCTGCTGAGGCTGACTGTTCTTCACCTGTGTCTGTAGTAGCCTAGGCTACTTGCCAAAGACATGTGCACTGGACTGGATTCCCTTCAATATTTTTTTCAAAGTTAGACTAAGCTATTTACATATTTTAATAAGCCTACTTTATATAATTTACTATGTGCATCTATTGTCCAATATGCAGCACAGCAAATTAAAGTTAATCCACTACTTTACATTTCGCATTCCACTTGTATCTAAACCAACCAAAGCTTGACTGAAACATTGTAAAACCATTGACTTGTTTTAAATTAATTGAGACAGGTCCTCCTCGCATGATCCTGCTGAAAACTGTTGGTTTCATCTGAAGCACGCACGTATTATGAACGCACGTTTCTTTTTTTATGTAGCCAGTCGCCGACATTCAAAACTTTTGCGAAGTACGCCTAGCCTAGGCTGCTGGGAAACGCTGGCAAGCAAGCTGCTGGCAGATATTCCAGGTAGGCTATTATAACTTAGACAGATATTTTCTTCCCTAGGCTAGGCCAGCAACACACGCTGGAAAGATGCAAACAGATCAACTTAACATAGGCTATAGCCTACAGTATTTCCTCCTGATTGCGAAGCACTGCACATAATTTGACCAGCAGTCTTCGCGTCCATAGTTTGTGAAACAATGCTGCGTCCGAGCAACGATTTTAGATGCCAAGCGCAACTCCAAAAAGGAGAACAAATGAGCGTCCGGCTTGAGGCTGCGCCGGACAGGGCTTTTAAAATCCATTTGTCCGGCCTAAATTCAAACTTATGGCCAACCTATCGCTCTTTCTCCCGTAGGCTTCCTCATTCCACGTAGGCTACCTGTATATCTCTCTGGCCTCAGCTACACCGTGAAAAACATCTTCACTCTGCAACCACTACACTTCCTCCCGTAGCCTAATAGCCTAGTCACTTGCGTTTTAAATACACGAAACTGGATTGAGACATCACTCGCTCTCTTGCACTCGCTGGCGGTCCCATACGCACATTTAATACCTCTCTTTCGAAAATTCAGTTGTATTTAAGGATCCGCGGGAACCCTGCTTTCTGAATGAAATAGTCTGACCTTCTCCATGAATTTTAATTCTATGAACTAGGCGCTTCTTCGTTGGTGTTTAGCCGTTTCTTTTTCCGGTGGCGGACTGGGAATCGAAACTATGAATCGAAATTTAAACTTTTGAACGATTCCGGGAAAATCGCAAAGATAGTCCCGGTTCTAACCAATACTCGATATTCGATACCCAAGCCTACTGAGGACACACCACTCTCTCAAACAATGAACAGCAGACAACATCTGACCCTTGAATAGGTCTAGCCTGAGTTGTCCCAATCACTGCTCCTTAGCCACTGCACTAACCCTGCCCCTACCCCAAACCCTGCTCCTTATCCACTGCCCCTGTCCCAAACCCTGCTCCTTAGCCACTGCACTAACACTGCCCCTACCCCAAACACTGCTCCTTAGCCACTGCACTAACACTGCCCCTACCCCAAACCCTGCTCCTTAGCCACTGCACTAACACTGCCCCTACCCCAAACCCTGCTCCTTAGCCACTGCACTAACACTGCCCCTACCCCAAACTCTGCTCCTTAGCCACTGCACTAACACTGCTCCTTAGCCACTGCTCCTTATCCACTGCCCCTGTCCCAAACCCTGATCCTTATCCACTGCCCCTACCCCAAACCCTGCTCCTTAGCCACTGCACTAACACTGCCCCTACCCCAAACCCTGCTCCTTAGCCACTGCACTAACACTGCTCCTTAGCCACTGCTCCTTATCCACTGCCCCTGTCCCAAACCCTGATCCTTATCCACTGCCCCTGTCCCAAACCCTGATCCTTATCCACTGCCCCTGTCCCAAACCCTGCTCCTTAGCCACTGCCCCTGTCCCAAACTCTGCTCCTTAGCCACTGCCCCTGTCCCTAACCGGTCCCTGATCTGGATCAGCAGGTGTTCTAGATTTGATTTGTTTTGTTTGTTTCTTTGTTTGTTTGTTTGTTTGTTTGCACAGGATGGACGACTACAGGACAATGACCAACGATTCTCTAAGCTTGACAAAAAGAACACTGGCTTGCAAATACAGTCACAGGCCTTTAAAAGCTTTTCAATGAGCAGCTGGACACAAGATCTTGCCCAGACTCAACTTCTATCAGGTTTTTTCCCTCAGACAGGTGACGGGTGTGAGAAACAGCACAATTGGGACACATGATAAATGATCTATCTAATGTCCAGGGCAGGTGTGGTTAAGTACAGGATCAAAGCCTTGGGGAAAGTCCTCTCTTCATATCTGAATCAATAGTAGCTAGTACTAATAATGGTTAATGCTAATTCAAATTATTTGACAGATGGTTGTAGCAAAAACATGTGCTGAACTTTGCTTTTTGAACCTGGAATTTATGCACCCAGTTCAGGATGGATAAGGGCAGCTGACCTGGCCTGTCTGCATTTACAAATGAAACTGAAAACTAGCATTAACAGAAAACAACAGACAATGTAAAACTAATGTCTGAACAGTTTCAAACTCCACAGCATAACCATTTCATGCTTTCCAAGTCTTGGCTAATATGTATTTTAGTGAGGGTAGGGTTTCTAGGGCTTATCTGAACCTGATATAATTTGCCATGTTTACAGACACACACACACACATACACCCACACAACCCCCACCTCCCCAGGATGAGGCCTGTGCAGATGCAGCAAGTGAAACTAAGCAAGGTTTTCGTGAGGTGTGTGTGTGTGTGTGTGTGTGTGTGTGTGTGTGAAACCAGGAGAGACTTGATGTCGTGACAGGAGGTGTGTGTGTGTGTGTTGTTTTAATCCCAGTGGGAGCACATGGAGATCATGAACTATGGCGGTGGGCTTCCCCTGGCTGTCCAAACTGGAAACACCCCACCTGCCACAGTGTTTGCGTGTGTGTGCTATGGCTTCTAGTGTGTGTGCTATGGCTTCTATGGCTTCTACTGTGTGTGCTATGGCTTCTAGTGTGTGTGCTATGGCTTCTAGTGTGTGTGCTATGGCTTCTAAAATTCAGCTGCATATAAAACAGGCCTTTGATTGATAATACTACACCATGCAGTACAAACAGTATAGCATAAATCAAAATGCTATAGGATCGCCACCTATTACTGCCCATCCCCTATTTCCGCCCTCTTATGTGTGTGTCACTTAATATTCATTTCTATACAAACTAAGACAGCAGATTCCTAAAGAAACGCAAGCACCACCACCATAAGTGTATCTAAATTAGCTATGTACCAAAAATTACATTTTACTGTAACTCGAAGAGCTCTAAACTGTGTTGTAAGGCTGAGTGCACAAATCCGCTTGGAGCTTCAGTGTAATTTTGATTTGCGACGAGAATTCTCGGTCTAACCGTTGATGTGCTATATGAAAGGCCGGAAATAAGCACCCACCAGCCCAGTGCTAAACTCCGAGCGTGGTAAACAAAATCGGAAATTTCAGGCAATAAAAAAACCCCGGTAAGAACCAAACCAGGTTTTGTTCAAATCTACACATCTAAGGCTACTAGAAAATGTAAGGTTCATTTATCAAATGTTATTTTGAAGTATTAAAAAACATTGTTGTTTTAGAATTTTCGAACGAAAGGGGCGGTAATTGGTGGTTTTACGATATATGTGCATTACTGGTACACTATATATGTACCTGTACTACTATAAATGGCATCAAAGAAAGCAAGTATGCTTGTAGGAATATGTGCTAAGTGTGAGTGTGTGTGTGTTTGAGTGTGTTGGAAACAGTTACATGTAAAACAATTTCCATAGGACTCTCAGACACCTCTCCACATCGCTGCGAAGCTGTGTGTGTGTGTGTGTGTGTCTCCACATCGCTGCGAAGCCGACGAACCTGCACTCACTAGCCTACGATCTACTCTGCATGGGTGTGATTTAATCTAGGCGTGATTTTATCTCTGTGTGTGTGTGTGTGTGTGTACTCCGTACCTCTCTCTCGTTCTGGTCTCTGCGGTAAGGGCGCGGGTGTGGGCGCCTGTGTGGGTTTGGGTGGTGGCGGCGCCTCTGTGTGTGCGTTCGCACTCTCCTCGGACAGGACCACGTCTAGCGCCCTCTGGGGGTCGAAGTCATGGCGCATCGCTGCCTGGGTCAGAACAGAGTCGGACACCGTGTCCCCCAGCACCGCTCGCATGTGGTCCAGACAGGAGTAGAGCCGGCCTGAAGCACACACACGACCAGGGAGCACACACACATGCATTCAGAGTGTGCATCCAGAATGCGCGCACACACGCACACACACACACACACACAAACACACACACATACACACACATACACACACACACACACACAGGTCATTTGCAGACCAAAGGCAAATAATACATCCCCAGCCCAAGTATGCTTCAGGTCTCTGGAGTCGATACCTTCATATTATAACCTTTTCTATTCTCTCTGTTCAAACTCGATTTACACAAAGACAATAGACTTGAAAGTTGTGAAAGGAGTCATACATGTTTACTCCATGAAAGTTGAAACAGAATTAAAAAATATGTTCTAATTTCTTGCTTTTCAACCACGTCCATGCTGTCCCAGTCCTACTTGCAATTTGTAGCTTAATAGGTGTCAGGTAGCCTCTTCCAGGTTCTGTAGTGGGTAACTATCAGATTGAGGTTTCATTCAAGGCTCACTGTATTATCTAGCCTAAAGGCCTTTGCGCAGATCCATATTTTTTGCATGCATTTTTTAAATCCAAATCGTTTTTTTTTTGGTAAAATTACAAATTCTGCAGGAGGATACTTCACTCACTGGCACTACACAGACTTTTATGATTGATGAAAAGTTCAAAGTCAGTGCGTTAACATGACCGACACAACACGAAGGCTTTATTTTCAAATACGCGACAATTACAGAGGAAAAATACAGACCTGGTGTGCAGTGGCCCTAAATATATGTGTGTTTCTCTGAGTGCGCCCGTGTTTGTGTGTGTGTGTGTGTGTCTGTGTGTGATGCGTACCTTGATCCAGTGGGTCCAGAGTAGGCCCTATAGAGGGGGACATTGGAATGTCCCCTTCCTCATCCTCCTCCTCATCCACCCGCGCCACCTGAGGAGTCTGCCTCTCCTGGCGAGAATAGATAAACTGGGCAGCTGGGAACAACCAGAACACACAACAATCACAATCCAGACGTTTGCCTCCTAATGAAGGCTTGATGCTGAGACGCATCAGAGTTTTTCATGGTCTAAAATGACCATACCAAGACAATTAAGGCGTTTTAATTAAAGAGTGCCTTGATTAAGCAATAAGCCCCAAGAGGTCGTAGGTTACACTGATTCTACAACAGCTAAGGGGCGTTGTTAGGCCTGACGCGCTAGCTGAGTGCCTAAAACCCCCCTTAGCTGTTGTAGAATCAGTGCAACCTACGGACTCGAGTGGCTTATTGCTTTTCTAAAACTGTTACTATAAATACCTGGCAAAGTTTCATAAAGTAAAAGCACAGCAACTAGAAATGGATCCGATTTATTCATAGATAATCACTCTTCTGCCAAGAAATATATTTCCTCTATCTGAATGGTTGCCAAGCAACGTCAAGACGCAGCTACTTTAACTTTTGTATCAAGTTGTGGTAGCGCAGTAATATAGAACGGAATGCAGTCAAGGTGTATGTTTATGCTGCATTTTACAAAGGCATCGAACAAGATTCAGCCAATCACAACCAAGGACCGGAACCATCAGTTTTAAAAAGAGTACATATTTTTGAGTACAGGAAGCACTCCTATCCAAACATTTTTTCACAAAAGTTTTTCTAATCAGCCATTCACAACAGCCTGGCAATACGAATGTGGCTAAATCAACACTATAGTGATACATCAGCTATGTTAATTGTATGACACCTACCTTCAAACAAGGAAATCATGATCTCGGTCATAATAATCAAAGAATATGTTCACAATGTCACTGCCATGTCAATGATTAACATGTTTAACGTCATGACTGCAGAGTTTGTGTTGTTATTAGACAGACAAATTACACATTCTGAGCTGACAATCTAGTTCTCTTTTTTTAGGCACAACACAGACCCGTAGCGGGAGAGATGCAGTAGTCATCATCCACGGATTGCCCATACACGTCGTCATCATCTAAGTCTGTTGGGGAGAGAGACAAGAGACATTTAGATACTTTGACAGGTGGGAAACAGAATTCCCTGAGATCCAAGTCATGATAACATATTTCCTTTTAATTGAAATCCCAGTGTGTCTCTTTCATTCATTTCACTTATTGAAATATTGTCTTATGTTAACATGGAGCGTTGCTTATTTTATAGTTGTTGGAGTATGTAGGTTTGACAGTCTATGTCTAATCAACGACTAGGGGTAAAGTACATTATCAAGTATACGACACAAGTAAAGAAATTCTGACAAAAATGAAGAATTTAAAGTATGTAAACTAAGGTTTCAATCATTAAGACACGTAATGTAATGCAGAAACCTTAACCATCGGTCAGCAATATTATATACTAGGCCCTACCTCAGAATGATCAGAATGTCATAAACACCAACATGTGGCCAAATAAGTTAACCAGCTGTGACGTGAAAGCTGACTCAGTAACGCTAGATTTGTTCTGTTTCATTTCGTAAGGGTGACTACCTAAGTAATTAAAGTGTCAAAATCAGCGTTACATCGTATTCGTGGGTTTTCTAAATTTCAGAAAAAGGTTCCTACTAACGTTACAATGGTACAAACAAAGAAATGACACGACAGCAGTTACTTTTGTAGCCAGCTAACATGATGTGGCTAACTAGCGACAACTGTGCTAACATCAGCTAGCTTTGGCTGCCCAACCTGGGCATACCCGTTAGCAACCCGGCTGAGTTAGCTAGCCAGATAGCAAGTTGTCTCTAGGCCCTGTGGCATAAACATAGTTTAACTATCAATTCACTGAATCTACCTTCATCGTAGTTATAACCGCGGACATTTCTGTGACGAGACATTTTGCAGTAAGTGTTGCTAGACGCCTCCGCAGAGGTGATTCGAGGGTTGAATCAGATCACGGGGCAGTTCTGAGGCATGCAGCTCACTTTGCTACCTCCATATTTACGTACAATGCTTCAGACCAATAACACACTGCGCATGCTCAGTCTACAGCCAATAGACATCTTGTAAAACGTTCAACCTGTCACTTCAGCAGGTGGTTGTCCCGACTCCTTGTTGCTGCTGTTCATCACAATTCATGCCTGGCCCCTGACATTTTCATTGCGTCCTGATAGCTAAGATAAAGATATTGAAACGCAAATCTGTGACAAGATGTGGCCTACGAGAGAGAAGTTAAGCGTGCCGACAGAGTAGGAAAATCCCCCACAGAGTTACATTTCTAAGGAAATAGATAGCCAAGGGTGCGGGCGACAGCTGCAGGAGAGAAGATTGATTCTGGAAATCACCTGTGTGTGTGTGTGTGTGTGTGTGTGTGTGTGTGCTGTTTACATCATAGCAGCAGAGCTATTTCATTCAGCACAATGGCAAATAGGTCTTTTAGAGACAGGTTTAAGACCAAAGCCCAGGGAGAGTAGCCTATAGGACCTAGGCTGTGCTACACAAGAATACCCTGACAGAGAATTTTGGCATAGGCTATTTATTGCTAATTAAATAACTAGGCTAGGCCTATACATAATTGTGTAGCCTATAGGATAAAAGCATCTGTAAAATACATCAACATAGGCCTATAATTGTCTAATCTAGCTGTAGGATAGGCCTAAGTCAACTGTAATTAAGTATGAAAGCTATGATATCGTGGCTTCTGACCTGAAAAGGTTGCTGTTGGAAAATCTGCCATGACCCCTGTGTGCGTACTAGGAACATGCTTTATTCCACTGACATACAAACAAACCCACCTGCACCTGTTTGAGCACACTACCAATGCAGCTCAACTTTTTGCCTGTGGTCTGTGAACACATGTACAAATCTGTCTCTCTCTCGCCCTGTCACACACAGCATGTGTGTGTATGTGGCCTTTTGCTTAAACAGTAAAGGTGTCAGGTTTATGTCTGAGTAGAGTAACACACAGTAGCCCACGGTCTGACACACACACACACACACAAACAGACACACAGATTCACACAATCACACCAAGTGGACTGCTGAGCTCAGAATTTCCATTGCCATTGGCCACCAGTTCTCTTTGTTTTACTGTGTGTAGTGTGTGTGTGTGTGTGTGTGTGAGAGAGAGAGAGAGACTGTTGCCTGCTACTGTCCTCAGGCAGAGACTAATCTGACACCTTTACTGTTTTATCCACACACACACACACACACACACACACACATCTCACACATCTGTATGACATTTGACACTAGTG
>NW_027468859.1:36793216-36798216 GCF_046254945.1 Alosa pseudoharengus | reverse complement strand
CAAAACCAATTCTTGTGTTTATTTTCCGTCATGAAATAACTTTTCTGGACCCCCACGTGTTAGTTCGCCTAATGCCTCTCCGCCAGGGCACCGTAACCCTAGTGTGTCTGTTTTAATGCCTTAGTGATGATGGATAGTGTGCGCTTTGTTATAGCCTAGTAATCCTTAAATATTGAAAAAGTGGAAACTCCTTACATGAGTGACCACAGCTTCATTCAAATGAAAAGAAAAACAACAATGTCATATATTGTCAGATTTTATTCAATTTGAAGTAAAGTCCGTCCAGAAAAACAGCCGTGTAGCCTATACAGACTTATTTGAAGACTCATTTCTATGCAACCTGTTCCTCAGGGACTGAAATCCACAATTATACAAGCGCTTCTCGCTCACTACAGCAAACTCGGTCCCGCGCTGTTTAAAGTCATTTCTAGGGATATGTGACCTCATCTCCAGCTCCCTCGTAAGAAACAAGTGATACGTTTTGCAGCAAAGGATAAGACAACTTAGCGGGGAGTTGGGTGAGAAACGCGCTCTCCAGCACTCAAACAGGCTGCCCACTGAACTGCGCCTGCGTGCTGTGCAAGGAGCGCCAAATTTAGCGGGAGGAGGTTCTAGCTCGGGGCCAGCTTTGTCTCAGAGATCTGTTTACAGTCTTAAATGTCAACCTTGTTCCTCCTCGCGAGCATAACTTCACTCGTACGCGCACGCTCACACACAGGCAGAGGAGCACTCGCTCCAACAGCGCAACTACATGATGACGAGACGGCCAAGACACAGGTATGGGGCATAAGTTCTACAGGAGTCACTGGGCTCTTCTCGAGGATTTTCAGCGTTAACGGTATAACCCCATAGACGTGTAAGCTTGTGGTTATTGTGTTTATTTTTTTGTTTTTTTTCTGGGCTGGGAATTCACAAATATTTTACTCGTTGACAAAGAGAAATTGTTAATGTGGACTATTATTCTAGCGAAAAGGTTAGCAAATATGTGTGTGTGAGTTAATTGCGTGTGTGTGTTGTCGGCTTTGGTTGGAGTAGCCGCTATAGAGCAGGTGGGCAGATGGCATGTGCGCAGCTCGCGCCGTGCTCGCGCGGTTCGGCACGGACTCTTCATTCATTAATATTTGGAAGGGCAGGTAGTGCCTCTGCCAGTCAGTAGCATTGCTATCTCGGATTTTTTGCAATTGATAATTCATCATAAATTGTTGAAGCTACATTTACGCTACCAATGTTTGCATATGCCGAACACGGCGTCTAGAGAGGTTGTGAGAGTAAATGCAAAGTTTTCGAAATCGTTTTGCTATGGTCTTGGGCTATAGTTTTGCCCAGTTTGCGCTCTTTTATTTGTTTAAGAGCGTAGTCTTCCAACCCAATGTTAAGAGCATACTATCATGAAATCCCGCGGTTTGTACTAATAAGTTGCTGACTCCCTTGACACTTGTTTGCGAAATTACTGAACCGAGTAGTGTGTCCCCCTCTAAACAGAAAAGTTGTGTTCAAACCGAACACCATGGCTTCACGTATCCTACAAATAAATTCGCTGCTGTATGTTCTCAAGCTCACACTACTTGTATACTATATTTGACATGTAATTTGCTATTAAACGATAAGAGATTTGTCATGGCTGAACAGGGTCGCTCCTCCGGACATACGAGAGCGAGACATCAGACTGTAGTTGCACTGTCACACTTGTTGCTAGTCCACTTGTCTCTTATCGTGGAGTGGACACACACGTGTTCGCCTATTTTTTTGTGTTTAGAGACAATAAAAGACGCATGGCAGCGTGGCTGAATTATTTTTCTTTGTTTGCGTTTATTTTATTCCCTAAAATGAATGCCTAATTTTATTTGTAAAAAATACTGTCATAGGTGTCTCTTCGCGAAAGAGTTGTTTTTCACAATATCAGTGAAGTTGAGCTGAGCATGATAGCCTATACGCTCACCAGTAGGCTATCCTAGTATATAATGGCGTATAGCGTTCATTATATTCATAAATGAACTTATTGGTCAGACATGATTACTTTTCTTTCAAAGAAGATCAATGTGTAGTTTTCGCCATGTTTCCTTTGTCCCCTCAGCCAAGTTGTTAAGGAAGTGAGTGTGTTGCACTCTTGCGGTAGGCAATCTGAGTCGTGCATCTGCGACGGTCTGTGAAAATGCCAATCCGGGTAGCCTACGAGAGAGCACCTAACTCTCTCATATCGCGACCCACCGAGGCCTTACGCTCGGAAGCCATCCTTTCTGTCACCGGTCGAGGTCTACCTGGCCTTATCCGTGCATGTGATTGGTAGACGCGCTACCAGGTGGGGTGATAATAGGTATTGCTCCAACAATACAAACGCAGGTCCTGACATGCAGCGTTCGTGAAGATTAAACATTGCGAGTCATCATTCTCACCCTGAGTCTCTGTGGAAACCGAAAACATCAGAACCAGTTTTTCCAAATATGTACCCTCCATGTCCCCATTTCTAACCTGTCTCCAATCCTGCAGGATTGACTGGTTCAGGCAGTCTGCTATCCTGTTTTTTATAATTTTTTTCTCTCTCTTTCTCTTTCCATGACTTGTATGGCTTATTGGATATGTCTCACCCATGTGAAGGGGAGTGGAGTCTTGTGTTGTGTTTGTCTTCTCTAGGTCTTGTGTCACTCACTTTCACTCTCTCTCTCCCTCCCCCTCTCTTTCCTTCCTCCTTTGCTTCCTTCTCTCCCTTTCTCTGTCGTACACCCTCACCCACTCTTCTCTTTCATTCTTCCTCTCTTTCCCTCCCTCCATCCCTCACACTCCCCTTTTTCTACTCTTTTCTTATTTGTGTTCCTTGCCCATACCCCCTCTCCACCTCCACCTCTCTCTCTCTCTATCTCTCTCTCTATCTATCTATCTATCTATCTCTCTCTCCTTCCTTGTCCTCCTCCTTGTTTCTCTACCTCCTCCTCATCCCTCTCTCCTCCCTTATCCCCCCTACAGTGTTTACAGCAGTGAGGAGGAGGATGAGGAGGTGGAAACGTACGACCATGACTACGACGGCTCACTGGCCAAGGGAGCCAAGCGCCACCTGGGCAAGACACGCTGGACCCGGGAAGAGGTGTGTGTGTGTGTGTGTGTGGGTGTGTGTATGTGTGTGTGGGTGTGTGTATGTGTGTGGGTGTGTGTATGTGTGGGTGTGTGTATGTGTGTGTCTGTGGGTGTGGGTGTGTGTGTCTGTCTGTGTTTGTGTTTCTTCTTCTCTGTTTGATTTTCTCACATTCTTGCTCTCTTTCTCTTTCTGTCTGACTATCTGTTTTGTGTGTGTGTGTGTTGTGGGGGGGGGGGGGTGTGAATATATGTGGTTGTCAATTTTCAATTTATTTGCACTTATAGAGCGCCAAAATATTACACATGTCTCATAGCGCTTTACAGAGTGTTAGACAATCAGAGAAAAGAAAAGAGTGTTAGACAATCAGAGAAAAGACAAGAAGGTTGTGTGTTCACACGAGAGAGAATGTGTGCATGCATGGTTAATAACCAACATGTTAAAAACTAGCAACATCACACAGACCTTAAGTCCTTCTTCCGAACCATAGTCTGCCCTCCCCTAATCTCTATGAATAAGGCCAACCATAGTCTGCCCTCCCCTAATCTCTATGAATAAGGCCAACCATAGTCTGCCCTCCCCTAATCTCTATGAATAAGGCCATCACAGGCTTGAAGAGACGCTAGCTACATTCTCTTTCTCTGCACATATGGACTGTTTCACTTGCCAGCGGAGTCTGTGAACAGCTTTCTCCGTCATAGTATCCAACAGTATCCTTATTGACACCCCATAATATCCAACAGTATCCTTATTGACATCCCATATTATCCAACAGTATCCTTATTGACATCCCATAATATCCAACTGTATCCTTATTCTGCCCTACAAAGGCAAAAGGCAGTAACTGACCAGAGTGTCAAACTGAGAAAAATGACTTTAAAGTTTTTTGTTTTGTCTACACAAATGTATTATAGGTAGATCAATGAAAATCTGGTGAATTGTTGCCCTGATGAAGAAATGTGTGTATATAAAAAAACTTGTGCTCAAAGTTGACCTTTGACCCTTATTTGTCAGATACTGTACTCTGCCTTTGTATTATGTACTAAAAATAAGGAGTCGTGCAAAGGCAAAAGGCAGTAACTGACATATAATCAATATTTGCTACCAAAGGCAGAGTATGGTAACTGTACTTGTGCGTCGAAGAACAAAGCCAAAGAACAGTAACTGCAGTTGTGGCTCTCCGCCATGGTTGCTTGTATGGTTTTGGGAGTTACGGTGAACACTACCCTCTATTTTTTTTTTTTAAAAACAGTCAAATTGAATATAGATATTTATACACATGATAAAGGAAGTCTTTAATATCCCAAAAATGACATTAACTCATTTTTGACCAAAAATGCAGTTACTGCCTTTTGGCTTTGTAGGGCAGTATTGACACCTCATGGTTTCAACCACTATATGGTTTTGTCACAACTGATCAGGCTAACTCAACAGAGAAAGGAGAAAGGCCTTACTTGCAGTGGAAGTTTATTATATTCTTATTGTTAAATATATCATATATTGTATTATAGAAACATGGTAAATGGTTCTTTTATGATTCTTTACTCATTTGATTTTATTTCAGCACTAATGTTTGTTATGTAAGTGTGTTGATGACAGAGAGATAGTTTAAGGTGTGGAGCGTTGCTATGTACCGACAGACCACCAATGACAATATGCTACTGTGAGAAGTTGTATGAAGTCTTAACTTTGACAGGTCAATAATACACTTTTATTGTTTTCTAGGATGAGAAGCTAAAAAAAATGGTGGAACTCAATGGCACTGAAGACTGGAAAGTGATCGCCAGCTTTCTTCCAGTAAGTTTATTTATAAGTAGTGTTTGTTGTGATAGCCTGGATGTGTGTGTGTGTGTGTGTGTGTGTGCGTGCGTGTGCGTGCGCGCGCGTGCGTGTGTGTGTGTGCGCGCGTGTATGTGTGGTCACAGGTCATGTG
>NW_027468859.1:36780716-36788216 GCF_046254945.1 Alosa pseudoharengus | reverse complement strand
GTGTGCCTGCATGTGTGTGTGTGTGTGCTATTCATGGTGGTGGTGGTTGGGTGTCCCTCAGCTTTGTAAGAATATAAACTGAGCTACTGCATATAATGCACACACACACACACAGACACACACACTGTATTGCACTTTGTGCCAGGCCTGTGTGGGGAGTGTGTGTAATTGTAGGAAGCATCTGGGGGGGTTTATTTCGCAGACCAACTGCAGCTCTGATGCAAGGCCAGCCTTATCTCACCACAGAGCTGTTTGGGCCTTATGCAACGCAGCGCAGCGCTGCACACACCACCCATCCTGGCGCTCCAGTTCCCTTTCCTCTCGCCCGCACGCTCGCCCGCACGCTCGCCCGCACGCCACGCCGCACTCCCTTACACGCTTTTGCACTCCCTCACTCCCTCACTCCCTTACACGCTTTTGCACTCCCTCACTCACTCACTCACTCACTCACTCACTCACTCCCTCACTCACTCACTCACTCACTCACTCACTCACTCACTCACTCACTCACTCACTCCCTCACTCACTCACTCACTCACTCACTCCCTTACACGCTTTTGCACTCCCTCACTCACTCACTCACTCACTCACTCACTCACTCCCTCACTCACTCACTCACTCACTCACTCCCTTACACGCTTTTGCACTCCCTCACTCACTCACTCACTCACTCACTCACTCCTTTACATGCTTTTTCATCACTCATCACCCTCCTACATTCACTCACTCACTTTACACTCTTTTCATCCATCCAAGCGCACTGTGTTTCTCTTAAGGCCGTGCCATGCTCCCCCGATTGCATCATCAGTGTGTGTGTGTGTGGGGGGGTTTCCTGGGCTTCCCAACACTTGGGACCACACGTCAATGACGCGCGTCTTCCACCACTTGCTCTACACCTCCTCACTCTCCATTATCCATCACCTCCACTTCTCTTCACCTCCTTACTCTCCATTATCCATCACCTCCACTTCTCTTCACCTCCCATCAGTCATCACCCTGATCCCTCTCTCTTTCACTCTTTCCCTGTCTCACTCTCTCTATCACTTCTTTTCTCCCTCTTCTGCTCCTGCTTGTTTCTCTCACTCTTGTTGTCTTTCTCTCTCTCACTCTATCTATCTCGTTGTCCTTCTCTCTCTCACTCTTATCGCTTAGTAGAGTGCTTTTGTTATGTTTTGATACTGCTACATTAAAGATTAACATTCACATCACACACAACCACAACCACACTATTCACACAAACACAAGCACACACTCTAAACGCCTGCTCTCTCTGTTTATGTTTTTATTCTCCTCCTACTCTTTCCTGCTGTCTCTCCCACTCCCTCTCTCTCTCTTTCTCTCTCCCCCTCTCTTTCTCTCTCTCTCTCCATCTCGCTCTGTCTGATTCGCAGATGCCCAATTTTGGGTGGAGTCGCAGCTCCTTGATTGACGGCTCCCTGGGCGTGTCCGTCCCAGCCCCTCACCTTGACCATAGCTGTCTCCCTGAGGAGAGTGCGTCCAGCTCTGTCTCCCACGGCAATGACAACCTGCCTGGGTTCATCGAGGAGATCGACTCGGTGAGTGGAGCCGCTGTTACACACTATAGAATATTACAGATGTCCATACATTATGTACTGCATGCACAGAAACTGACATATGTGAAATAACATATTTGTGTACACACACACACACACACACACATGGACATGCTCAGATGTTGACCCACGGCCATCGTTTCCCTCAGGCCCTCTCCCCCTGGCGTGACCTCAGTGCAACTAAGCTCTCTGATAGGAGCTTATCCCAAACGGACAGTGTGTCAGCCAATCAGGTCTCAAAGGCTGTCACCTTTTCCGCCCAGAGCGGCGACAGCGGCCTCTTTTCATTGGCTGGCTTTGTTTGCTCCACCCCAAAGCGTCCCTCCATCAAAATCCTGCCCTTTTCGCCCTCTCAGGTAGCTAAGCAGCCTAGAATCAGCCCTCATAGTGGATCACTTTTAGCTTCCCTTTTAGGCAAAACTAATCAACCACCCATCCTAATAACACTAATCAAACATTTAGACATTGAAATGATTTTGTATGTAGCATCTTGTCTGGAAAAATTATCACCACAACCCCAACAGCCCTCTCTGATTCTCTCATTACCCATGATGCACCTCTCTCTTCTCGTCTGTGATTCATTTTGAACTCTTTGAACACTCTTTGCCTCCATTTTCACTGAGGTTGAGTCACCCTGACCAGGAAACCCCGCAGTAGAGTCACCCTGTTAGTGTCACCCTCACCCGACCCTTGGTCCATTCACTACTGGTTCTACTCTCTGCCTGCTGACCTTTCTTTAAATTCATATCTCATCTGACCTCATCTGTTTGTGTGCAACACTAGAGATGTAGCCGACTTCCTGCCAATCATTTTTTACCCATAAAAAAAGTCATGTTTCACTGTCAGAAAGTTGAAATGTGAATGTTTGAAATGTTTCTTTCTTTTTTTTGTGTAGTTCTTCACGGCGTCTGGGAGAGCGGAGCGTTCTGACGGCGACATGACGCCCCCAGGCCTCTGTACCCAGAAGCCTTTGCTGGCCACGCCACTGCACCGCGAACACGCCCTCTCTGGCCAAAAGGAGAACGACATGTAAGAAAGCTTTACGGCCTTTTCCTGTGAGGACCTTATTGTACTGAGCTCTGTGAGCAGTTAGTGACATTGTAACGTATAAAAAAATTTCTTAACTCTTTCTTTCTTTATTTTATTTCTTTCTTTCTTCTCCCTTGCCCTCTCCTCCCTTCCTCTCCCCCTCTCTCTCCTCATGGTGTACTCTTTCTCCTTTCTCCTCTCCTCCCCTCTTTTTCCTCTCTCCTCCCTCTCTCTCTCTCTGTCTGTCTCTCTCTCAGGTTCCGGACTCCTGACCTCAGGCGCTCCATAATGGAGTCCTCTCCTCGAACTCCCACCCCCCTACACAACGCCAAATACAGACAACTCAAGATGGTGAGGCTATCTGTGTGTGTGCATGTGTGTGTGTGTGTGTGTGTGTGTGTGTATGTGTGTGTGTGTGTGTGTGTGTGTGTGTATGTATGTGTGTGTGTGTGTGTGTGTGTGTGTGTATGTATGTGTGAGTGTGTGTGTGTGTGTGTGTGTGTGTGTGTGTGAGAGAGTGTACTAGGGGATCATGTCTGTTATCTTTTCATTTGTAACATTTACTGGAAGTAGAGAAAAGAGGAACTATGGTTTCTTGTTCTTATTTGCATTATTGATTCCACATCTCCACAAGTGGTGGCCATTTGCTGCTGGTCTCCGTTTTCTCTTGAGGTGTCTTTCTCCTCTGGCTGTGTTACTTAGCAAACATTGCACTCTGTGAAAACGAGATTTTTTTCCATTTATTTTATATTGATATGTTTTATTCATGTTTTTGTTTTGTCTGTCTCCTCCAGAGTCACAGCCCTCCGTTGGAGGAGGAAACGCTGGACCGCATCAAGCAGGAGCCCATAGAGAGCGAGGTCACTCCTGGGGGGCCCCAGCATGATCTGCCCCCCCTCAAGAAGATCAAACAGGAGGTAGTGCACGCAGCTCTTACCATTTCTCATCCCCATGCTGGCTTCTGTTCAAGTAGCCAGCCAGTGCGGTCACATGCAAACACACAATCAGACTTTAATTACTGATCATTGATCTCATTGGTCCTGCTCAGATAGTCCTCTCTGTCTGATATGTCAGCACATGGGGCTCACGTGATACTTTACTCTGGACATTATAGAGTGGCAGATCAGATATGTTGGCAATATATCACAGAGATGGAACCTTCTATACAGGGCAGCCGTGGCCTACTGGTTAGCACTTCGGACCTGTAACCGCAGGGTTGCCGACCAGTAGGCATGGCTGAAGTGCCCTTGAGCAAGGCACCTAACCCCTCTCTGCTCCCCGAGCGCTGCTGTTGATGCAGGCAGCTCACTGCGCCGGGCTTAGTGTGGACACTGTGTGCTGTGTGTGTTTCACTAATTCACAGATTGGGATAAATGCAGAGACCAAATTTCCCTCACAGGATCAAAAGAGTATATATACTTACTATACTGTTTGGTGAAGTTTTGTTTACCCTATAGTGTATTATTATATTATTTTTGCTTTGTATTGGCAACAGGTGGATGCTGTAATTAACTTCATCCAAGTGTCACCATTCATTCATTCATTCATTCATAATTCATTCATATGTGTGTTTGTGTTCCAGATTGAGTCTGTCTGTGAGACTCCGTGTATGCAGTGGGAGGGACCTGAGCTGAATGCCCAACTCTTCCCCCATAGTGGCTCAGCCCACAATACACCTGTGAGTAACCTTTAACCTTTCACCTTTCACCTCTGCCCTCTGACCAACCCACTGTGACCTCTGGGTTCATACACACAGGATGTACATCCTTACATTCTCTCAGTCCCTGCTCTATGCATGTCTCTCTGTGCTTCACCAACGAGGTGGGATGTCTGAAGACGCTGCCTCTCCCTCATTTTATGACCTGTTCACACTATCACAGACTGCCTCAAAACATCTGTCCCTCTCTCTCTCTCAAAACATCTGTCCCTCTCTCTCTCTCAAAACATCTGTCCCTCTCTCTCTCTCAAAACATCTGTCCCTCTCTCTCCCATATAATAATCTGCTGTTACTGTCTCTCTCATCTCTTGCATATCTCTCTTCTCCTACAAGGTCTCTCTTCACTCTCATCTCTTGATCCATTATCTGTTTACATCAGCCCCCTCGTCCTCTTCCTCTTTCTCTTCCCCTGTCTATCTATTGTCTGAAGGCTGTTGACACTGTCTCACTCCGTCTCTGTCTGTCTCTTCTGTCTCAGGACCTGTTGACACTGTCTCACTCCGTCTCTGTCTGTCTCTTCTGTCTCAGGACCTGTTGACACTGTCTCACTCTAACTTTGTCCTGTCTTAGGACCTGTTGACACTGTCTCACTCTAACTTTGTCCTGTCTTAGGACCTGTTGACACTGTCTCACTCTAACTTTGTCCTGTCTTAGGACCTGTTGACACTGTCTCACTCTAACTTTGTCCTGTCTTAGGACCTGTTGACACTGTCGCACTCTAACTTTGTCTGTCTCAGGACCTGTTGACACTGTCTCACTCTAACTTTGTCCTGTCTTAGGACCTGTTGACACTGTCTCACTCTAACTTTGTCCTGTCTTAGGACCTGTTGACACTGTCGCACTCTAACTTTGTCTGTCTCAGGACCTGTTGACACTGTCTCACTCTAACTTTGTCTGTCTCTCCTGTCTCAGGACCTGTTGACCAGCTCTGTGCTGATGCTTCCCGGTGCAGGGAAGACTGAAGACGGACACAAGGCCTTTCACCTGCCCTGCAAGAACATGAGCAACCCACTGCAGGTGAGGAGCCCACACACACACACACACACACACACACACACACTCTCACACACACACACACACACACACACACACACACACACACACACACACACACACACACACACACACACACACACACACACACTCATTTATTTATCATATGTCCACTTGGTATGAAAGGGAACTAGCTCATATCTGGGACAGATCTATACATCTTGTGTCACCTGCTGTCGGAGAAGCACTGCATGATGGGAGAATCTGTGCTGTCTCATAGCAGCAGTCTAACACACTCATTCTTCTGGGTCATAAAAAGGCCATTAAACCATAAATTCGGGAGATTATTTGTGAAACAACAAGGAGTAAAAGATGTGCCACATTGTGCACAAACTCATGTGATCTCGTTTCTCTCTGTTTGTCTCTGCAGTTGAGCGTGTGGGAACAGGTGGTGTCTGGGAAGGTGGAGGACCAACTCCTGTCCTCGGAGCACACACACATACACCTCAGCTCCTTCAGCACACGCACGCTGGTAATGTAGGCCTGTTCTGTAGAGGCGGTGAAAGATAGATGAATAGATAGATAGATAGATAGATAGATAGGGGGAGAGAGGGAAAGAGAGAGGGAGAGAGAGAGAGAGAGAGACTGGAGAGAGGGGCAGGTTGAAGGACATTACAACACCCTTTGACAACAAAGCCAGTGAACTTGAGAAACACTCCAATTGGAAAAATTCTGTTAATAAGACTCTATTCTTTTCAGTACAAATTTGGGAGAGGCCTTTACGTATGGCTCAAATCTGTATACACTTGTTGGACAACCAACCAAAGACGTTTGTGATTCTGTTTGTGCGTTTCTTCCTTGTCACTTGTTTGAGTTGTGGTAATTGAGTTTGTTTCTGTTTGTTTTTTTATTATTGTATTTTGTATTATATTTGGGGACAAATACTTCTAAAGGCGAGCTCTGACTATGTGAATATTAATATAAAGATCAATCATAGTAATTTATTATTTTGTAAAGACAAAAATGGGAAAATAGGGGAGAGGAAAAGATCTATGGAGAGTCTCGTCAGCAGTGTTTGACTCCAGTATTCTGCTGCAGGCTTCCTAGACTGTCACTCCTACACATACAAGTGTGTGTGTGTGTGTGTGTGTGTGTGTGTGTGTGTGTGTGTGTGTTTGCGTGAATTCTCACCAGTGTGTATGTGTGGAGTATGTGTCCTTTAAGCATTATCATGATTTCTTTTTTATTTCTTTTTTACCTCCAAAAAATCTGGTAATTTTTTTAATCCTCTGCAGTTTGCTACGTGAGCATTGAACCTATGTATTTTCAAAAGTCCAGCTCCCAGGTGTGTCACTCGTCTGGCACACTCTTAAAAGCATTCAGATGCATTTCCAGACACGTACAGTACCGTGGCTGTTGTCATTTCAGACTGACCCGATGTGAGTTTACCGTGCATCGCGTCGCACCTCCAAATGGCCTTCAGGTGCTTGTTATAGGTTTACAATCAACTCTGTGAGTGGGGACCACAGATCTCATGGCTGCCATAGGAAGGCCTTCCGTGGGGGTCCTGCTTGTGTCCAACTGATCCTCCATATTGTCTATGAGTGACTTAGGTATCTTATTGTTTAATGTAAAAAAAAACATAGATAAACATAGACTGTTTTTTTACTTGTTTACTTTTGTATATGCAAACAACAGATTTAAAGTGTCATTTCCCCCCACCCAATGTCCTGATATTGACAATCAAAGTGTTGAATTAAGTACATATGTTTTATACTTCAACACCGTAGCACTGAAGCCTTAACATTACTATTGTTGGTTTGTCCAGTGGGATTTAGCCAATCCTGTAAAAGTGTTAATATTTCCAAAAGTAGTTGACAAAAATACAAGCTAGATTGTGGTATTATTTGTTTGGTTTACCCTGTGAACATTTGTTTCACTGAACAAAACCATGGCGTGTTATGTTTGCCATGGTTGACTAGGCTCTGAGGGGCTCGTCTGCAAAGCACATTCCCAAGCAATAAGAGAGAACTGAGGGGACCAAACCACTGCACTTGAACTGAAAAACAATAATTTCTGTACTTCTGTTTGGTGTTGCATTTGTGACAAAGGTTTCAAAACTCCTCATTACTTTTGTGGTATTTCAAAAAGAACACTTAAAAAAAACATAACAAAAATGACTGCTTT
>NW_027468859.1:36763216-36768216 GCF_046254945.1 Alosa pseudoharengus | reverse complement strand
TACAGTGCGACCGTACCTACAGCGCGACCGTACCTACAGCGTGACCTACCTGCACCGCGACCGTACCTACAGCGCGACCTACCTACAGCGTGACCGTACCTACAGCGCAACCTACCTGCACCACGACCGTACCTACAGCGTGACCTACCTGCACCGCGACCGTACCTACAGCTCGACCCAGATCCAGGCCCCCACTAGACCCCAAGCAAGGCCGCCACCAGGCCAGGGGCACAAATAAATAAATAAATAAATAAATAAATAAATCAGACTGCACAAAACAATCCATTATATTAATCCTAATTTTGCCAATCCAATAGGAGACCAGGAGACTAAGTACATGGAATACAGGAGAAATATAAAGAATGGGAGAAAGAATCTAGCACAACAAAATAAGCCTCCTGTGTTTAGCTTTCCGCAGGCTAGGTGTGAATTGATTGATTGATAGAAATTCTTTATTGGCGTTTCTGTACAAAGGATGTATGTTATAAAAATAAATAAATGAATAAATTGTTTTTGTATATTATTGGTAAACAGAATAAACATAATAAGGCCACAGGGTTTATTCCAATTGTGGTCCTTAAATAAACTAGATGTACCGCAGAGTGGTACAAAATATGACCGCCGCCCAGTCCAGCACATTTTTTCCACAAAAATAAATCACGCTGAAAGGCCTATATGATTCTAACTGTCTCACTAAATTGCATTATCCACACTCAATTCTCACTGGTATCTGCTAGACAACAAGTACCAAAACATGATTAGTTCATAGATTTCACATGTAAAATTCATTTTAAAAAACCCCACCCCCATCTTGCCTGTTCATAATTCTGAGAAATTCTTGAATTGTGTGCATGTGTGCGTGTACATGTTTATGTTTATGTGTGTGGGTGTGTGTGTGTGTGTGTGTGTGGGTGTGTGTGTTCGTGCTTGTGTGTTTGCCTGCGTATGTGTGTGTTTGTGCATGTGCATGCATGCGTACATATGTCTACTGTGTGAGTATGTGTCATACGTATGATTACTGTGAATGTATGTGTGTGCGTGTGTATCTGTTTATGCACATGTGTGCACATGGAATGGGTTAACATGACCCCTGGAGGCAAACATACGGAAAAAATTAGTCATCCTAGGCCCTACGGTTCTCAAGATATTCACAGAAAACTGTGTCTGCCCTACCATCCTTTCGGGGGTTGCAGTCCAGCGGGAGGGCTACAGATCAAAACGAAAAACGATGGTTCCATGCTATCCATATGGGGTTACATGCCCACCAAGTTTCGTCTACCCCGGTCTTTCAGAAATTCAGAAATTCTTTTTCGCATGCCCAAATTTCCGTCAATGATTCCCGGGACACTGAAAGACCGGAGTACACGAAACTTGGTGGGCATGTAACTCCACATGGATAGCATGGAACCATCGTTTTTCGTTTTGATCTGTAGCCCCCCCGCTGGACTGGACCCCCGAAAGGAGGGTAGGGCAGACACAGTTTTCTGTGAATATCTCGAAAACCGTAGGGTTTAGGATGACCATTTTTTTCCGTATGTTTGCCTCCAGGGGTCATGTTAACCCATTTCATGTGCACACATGTGCACAAACAGATACACACACATACACACATACATTCACAGTAATCATACGTATGACACATACTCACACAGTAAACATATGTACGCTTGCATGCACAGGCACACACACAAGCACGCACACACACACACACACACACACACACACACACATAACATAAACATAACACAAACAATCAAGAATTTCTCAGAATTATGAACAGGCAAGATGGAGGTGGGGTTGTATAAAATTAATTTTACATGTGAAATCTATGAACTAATCATGTTTTGGTACTTGTTGTCTAGCACAGTGTTTCTCAAAGTGTGGTCCGGGGACCACTGGTGGTCCGCAAGCTATACCAAGTGGTCCGCGGGCAGACGTGGTAAAATATAATATAGATGAGTTGTTTGCAATATTGAACCAACTTGTATGTAAATCCAAACAGTTCTGCAACACTGTGTAAGCTATGCCAGTTTAAATCATATGAGTCCTGACACAATAAGCAAGGTGCCAAGATAATAAGCAAGGTTGTTCAGTGAGTATGTCTATTGTGTAATATACTGTTGAAGTAGGTCTACTGTTTTTTTTATTTTTTAGCTAGGTGGTCCGTGAAGTTTCTATTTATTGGTTAAGTGGTCCTTGGTCTGAAAAAGTTTGAGAAACACTGGTCTAGCAGATACCAGTGAGAATTGAGTGTGGATAATGCAATTTAGTGAGACAGTTAGAATCATATAGGCCTTTCAGCGTGATTTCTTTTTGTGGAAAAAATGTGCTGGACTGGGCGGCGGTCATATTTTGTACCGCTCTGCGGTACATCTAGTTAAATGCATGCACAATGTTCAAATGTTGTTAAAAGAAACACAGTACTGTTCTCGTCATAAAGGCCTTACAGACATCTGATTCATGGTCACAATGACAGACAGAGAAGTCAGCTGAAGGTAGCAGGTCTTTTGGGCTTGTTTTTTATAGGCCTCGATGCTTCTTTTGGGCTTGTTTTCATAGGCCTGGATGCTTCTTTTTCTCCCAAGATTGACAACACACACTTGCACACATGCTACATCTTCCTGTTACGTTCTGCCATACTTCCTGAACTCTGTATGAGTGAGTGTGTGTGTGTGTGTGTGTGTGTGTGTGGTCATCATAGGGAGACCATCTTCCTCCCACTTCAGCTAAGACCCACTTCCTGTCTCAGCTGAGACCTTATCCTTTCTTCTTTCACATGCCAAAACATACATACACAGACACAGACACAGACACAAGACACAGACACAGACACAGACACAGACACAAGACACAAGACACAGAGACAGACACAGACACAGACACACATTCACCCACATGCATGCACGCACACAAAAAAAACACAATCTTAAGTTCTTCATTTTTATTCTAACGCACAGTACACTGGAACTAGTCACCAATTGACAATTGGATTCCCGAACCCATCACTGTGACTACATGTTGCTTTGGACAAAAGGATATGCCAAATACTTTACTTTACATCTTTCTACTTTACACTTTACATCTTTCTACTTTACATCTTTCTACTCTACATCTTTCTACTTTACAGAACAATCATAAGTGGCAGTGGGGATGGATTGGGGATGGGGTTTTGTGTAAATCATTGTGTAATTATGACCGCCGCGCAGCGAAGCGGCGGTCATATAGGTTTAGTCAGAATTTTTTTTGGTGGGCATGTAACCCCATATGGATAGCATGGAACCATCGTTTTTCGTTTTGATCTGTAGCCCCCCCGCTGGACTGCACCCCCCGATAGGAGGGTAGGGCAGACACAGTTTTCTGTGAATATCTCGAGAACCGTAGGGTTTAGGAGGACCATTTTTTTTTGTATGTTGATATCAAGGGGCCATGTCAACCCATTCCATAACCACTCATTTCATGTATAGCGCCACCTAGTTAAACACAAAAAAGTAAAAATGAGGTGTTGTAATCGCAGGTATCTGTGACCTAACATAGTCAAAACTGCACGAAATTGGAAGTGTAGGATCATTATGACACCCTCTGTATGCACGCCAAATTTCATGGAATTCTGTTCATGGGGGGCCACACAATAAATTAATTTATGTTACTATACACCAACTGGCCTGTAGGTGGCCGGAGACAGTTTTCTGTGAATATCTCGAGAACCGTAGGGCCTAGGAGGTCCACCTTTTTTATGTATGTTGGTCTTAAGGGGGCATGTTAACCCATCCCATTACCACTTATTTCATGTATAGCGCCACCTAGTTAAAAATTAAAAAGCAAAAAATTTGGTGTTTTCATCACAATATCTCTGGCTGACAAGGTCAAAACTGCACGAAATTAAAAGTGTAGGATCATTATGACACCCTCCGAATGCATGCCAAGTTTTGTGTACTTTCGTTCATGGGGGGCCTTACAATAAAATAATGTATGTGTACATTTAGTGACGTACACCAACAAGGATTCCCGGGACACTGAAAGACCGGGGTACACAAAACTTGGTGGGCATGTAACCCCACATGGATAGCATGGAACCGTCATTTTTCGTTTTGATCTGTAGCCCCCCCCCCCCCGCTGGACTGGACCCCCCGAAAGGAGGGTAGGGCAGACACAGTTCTCTGTGAATATCTTGAGAACTGTAGGGACTAGGATGACCATTTTTTTCCGTATGTTTGCCTCCAGGGGTCATGTTAACCCATTTCATGTGCACACATGTGCACAAACAGATATACACACACACATACATTCACAGTAATCATACGTATGACACATACTCACACAGTAGACATATGTACGCTTGCATGCACAGGCACATTCGCAGGCACACACACAAGCACGCACACACACACACACACACACACATACACCCACACACATAACATAAACATGTACATGCACACATGCACACAATTCAAGAATTTCTCAGAATTATGAACAGGCAAGATGGAGGTGGGGTTGTATAAAATTAATTTTACATGTGAAATCTATGAACTAATCATGTTTTGGTACTTGTTGTCTAGCAGATATCAGTGAGAATTGAGTGTGGATAATGCAATTTAGTGAGACAGTTAGAATCATATAGGCCTTTCAGCGTGATTTATTTTTGTGGAAAAAATGTGCTGGACTGGGCGGCGGTCATATTTTGTACCGCTCTGCGGTACATCTAGTTATTTTTGCCTCTGTGTGTGTGTATGTGTGTGTGTGTGCCTGAGTGCATGTGTGTGTTTCTGTTTGTGTATTTCTTAATGCTTTTTCTGGAATCAATGGCATAAGGATTTAAGGACATACAGTATTTAGAAAATGGGCTCTTAACTTAAGAGGGCTCACTTGGAAATGGACATCTGTCTCAATGTGACTACCCTGGTATTTAAATGTCAATGTGACTACCCTGGTATTTACAGTTTTTTTCAACTGCTTACACACTAAATCTTTGCTTGTCACACAATTTTTTTCCAAACATC
>NW_027468859.1:36690716-36753216 GCF_046254945.1 Alosa pseudoharengus | reverse complement strand
TATATATACTCATTGTTATTACAGTATAATGACAGCATTTCATTTGACAGGTTCAATTTGAATTTGCCAAATGAACATAAAGCGTGCACACACACACACATACACACACACATACACACACACATAAACACACACTTCCTGTTTCAGTCACACACTCTTCACTGCCCACTGCCGCTACGGCTTGGAAATACTAAAGACAAAAACAGTCAATAAGAACACAGTAAATGGCAGAATTATATATATATATATGTCCAGGGTGTCTTTAAAAGGCACCCTGATGCATTGTGGGTTAGAGAGCGGGCGTAGGGTTGTTGGTGGCAGCAGCAGACCTGAGTCTGGGTTTTATTAGGTTTTGGTATTTCTTTTCTTTAATTTATTTAGCACCACTACATTACTCAGTGCATCCATACATTGCCTACACCACTGACTCTACTGACATATTCAGGGTTTCTATTTATTTTGGGTTGGTTATGTTAAACGCTCTCGATAAATTATTGTTAAATCTTCTCTGCAGTGTGGCGTGTGCCCTTGTTTTTGTCTCGTCCTCGAGCCAGGACGTTACAAATGGGGGCTCGTCCGGGATAGTTTAAACTTCTTGAGAGAACCCGGTGCGTTGATCTGATCTTTGTTTGTAGGCTACTTGTTCTTTGTTGGTTCATCTGCTTTAGGCAGTGGTTTTGTTTGCTTCCTATTGGTTGATACCGATTGGAAGTTTTGTTAATTGAAAGAGCGGTAGGCCTAATTAGTTTGATAGTTTGTTGAGGTAGGGACGCGCCCACTTTTGGAAGTCGTTTGTTCGTCATTTGGCGTTTTGAGGACGTGTGCCAGTATTGCTGTAAGGTAAGTACTATCATTTATGTGCAAAGAAATAATAATACGTTGTCTGTTTGGAGTTAACTCCCCTGCGAGGTGTAGCGGTGTGCTTCCTTTGAGGCACATCGGGGCTGGGGTATAGTGTTGCGGTGAAGGTGAATAGAAGCATTTGCTCGGGGGCACTTCCGCGGTGTGAGGTTTGTTGCAGATTTTACTGTCGCGCTCCGATCTCTGCTGGAATCAGTGTGAGAGCCGCCGCCTAAGATAAAGGTTCTTTTTCGGTTGCTCTTACCCGTGCACAAATACTCCTCATCGGTAGCCGCATGAAGAGTTAGGTTTATAGTAGTGAGAGTACTTTTTGGGTAGGTAGCCTAGGTAGTGGGGAGCGCTCCAAATTAGTCGCACATTATTTGGTAGTATTTTCCTTTGGCACTAGCTGGATTTGATTATGACTGCCGACGAGTTTGTGAGTTCTCCGTCTTGGGAGGTGTTTCATAGTTGCACAAAGGATGAATTGTTGAAAATTGCAGGGCATTATGAGCTGACGATTAGTGAAAAGAAAAAGATGCCATTAAACGTAGGTTGCGCTTGAGTTTAATTGAGAAAGGAATATTGGCCGAAGCTTCTCCGAGTTTGCCGCCTGAAAAGCCACAGGGCAGCGCGTTGTCTTTCGATCAGCAGAAAGATTTGTTGTTGCTCCAGATTCAGCATGATAAACTGAAATATGTGTATATATCCGAAATGTCTAAAGTGCAGTTAGAGAAGGCACATTTAGATATGCAGCATCTTAAATTAAAGGAGAAGTTCGGTGTGAAATTGACCTTAGCTGTACTGAAAGATGTTGCCGAGTACTTACATGTGTCCAATAGGCACTTTCGCTCACCCCCTAGCATTCCGAATTACGCCGTTTTTAGCCAAAGTAGCTGTGGGGGGCATAGCGTAGCCTATGCAGCTAAATCGCTATTTTTACACAATTAAAAAGGTTCCAAGACCCTCAGAAGTCTCCCAATGCAGTGTGGAGTTACTTGGAACCTTTTTAATGGTGTAAAAATAGCGATTTAGCTGCATTTCACACCGAACTTCTCCTTTAAGTATGGTTAAGGAGGGTACTCTGCCAGATTCAGCAGTTAATGAATTTTCTGTAGGCTCGTCTGATACGACACAGAATTTGAGATTGGTTCCACAGTTCAATGAAAAAGATCCAGACATTTTCTTCACACTGTTTGAGCGTGTTGCGGAAGCCAGGCCTTGGTCTGACACTGAACGTACACGCTTGCTCTCTTGTGTTTTAACTGGGCGGGCGCAAGAGGTGTATTCTTCTTTAAATAATGAAGATTGTAAATACTACGCGAAGGTGAAAGAGGCTGTATTAAAATCTTACGAGCTTGTGCCAGAGGCTTACCGTGTACGTTTTCATTCGAGTAAAAAGGAAACTGAGCAGACGCATTTGGAGTTCATGCGTGATCTGAATAAACACTTTACTCGTTGGTGTTCTGCCCAAGGAGTAAGCACTTTCCGTGAGCTGTCCAATCTCATTGTTTTGGAACAGTTTAAAAATTCTGCACCTGATCGAGTCGTTACATTCATTAATGAACATGCTATTCAATCTGTTGAGAAGGCTGCAAGGTTGGCTGATGTATTGTATTGTATTGTATTAACCCATACTGTTTTTTTTTCTGAACGGCATACTTCTGATGCGGGTTTCAGGCAACCTATTCGTTCTCGTTCTCCTACGTTTAATGGTAGCTCAGATTTTGATTTAGTGTGCAATTATTGTAGAGAAAGGGGTCATTGGAAGAGAGACTCTCCGGCACTGAGATATAGGCCAGAACATCCCGGTATGCACATGTTAAACCTAGTGCTTTGGCAGCGCCAGTTCCTTTTGCTGGTGATGAGAAACAATTGGAAACTCTAGAGAAGCTAAAGATGTTGGGTCCTAACGTGTCATTTTCCCCTTTTATCACAGAAGGTTCGGTGTCTCTTGCAGGCTGTAATGAGTGTGTTCCAGTGAAGATCCTACGAGATACTGGATCAATTGAGTCCTTTATATTGCAATCCGTTTTGCCTTTTTCTCAGCAATCAGATACGGGAGTCTATGTGTTGGTACAGGGAATGGGTCTTAACGTCTTATCTGTTCCTGTCCACAAACTTACCCTAAGATCTGATTTGGTGCAGGGAGAAGTTGTGCTTGAGGTACGGCCAGCCCATCGTCTTGTCCTGTGGCTTCTCCTCAGGGTCCTGCTGGTCCAGACCAGGATCTTGTGCCTGATGTTGGGGAAGCAGTGGGTATGGTAACATGTGCTACAAACAGCACTGCTAAAGCTGATGATACGAAGGAGTCTGAGTCGACATCTAGTGTGCTGCCTGTGCCTGACCGTGCTAATTGCCCTCTCTTTTGTCTGATTTTGGCAAGGAACAAAAAGATTTGCCCTTGTTAGAAAAGTTCGCACCTGGTTTTTCTGGTGTTGGTGGGTCTAGTGCTGCGCATGGTGATGTTGTGCAGAGTGGGGTACTGGGGCGCAAGTCGGTTCCACATGGGGAACAATCGGTTGGACCACAAAATGTTCAAGTGCCTACCAAGTATCGTAAGTCTGTGCTCCAGGTTACACATGAACAGTCTGGACACCTGGCTGCATGAAAAACTCGAGTTCTTTCACACAGGAGATTAAAAATTAGATATCGCTGGCGGCAACGCAGCAACTGTTTCAACAGAGGTAGTAGTTTGCCCATAGTTGGTGGGGTGGAGGAGAGCTTTGCACCGGGCAAAGGGGTGTGGTGTAGTCAGTTGAAAATCATACCTACTCAGGGTTGTTTGTTTTTTGTCGTCACACTGTCTTGATATTGAGCACATCAAGGGGTCAGAAGATAAGGTTGCACTGTCCTATTCTTTTGGTAATGGGTGATGGGTGATGGGTATTCTGTCTCCGACTTGTTCCTCGTTGTGCATTAATGTCTGGTGAAGGGTTGTTTTTGGTATGGTTCTGTTTATTCTCATCTTTGTCTGTGCACTAATGTTGTTCTTTTGCTTCCTGTAAAATGTGTGTGCAGGAGGATGAGGCTGGGGTTTGGACTGTGCAGGGTTCCATGGTGGTACCCCTGTTCCATGGGGGAGGGTGTGACGAGTACATGGCGTCCTCATCAGCTTGGCCTGCTCATCTGCACCTTTAATTGGTTAATTGTTACAGTAGGACACCTGGTGTCCAGGGTGTCTTTAAAAGGCACCCTGATGCATTGTGGGTTAGAGAGCGGGCGTAGGGTTGTTGGTGGCGGCAGCAGACCTGAGTCTCAGTTTTTGTTAGGTTTTGGTATTTCTTTTCTTTAATTTATTTAGCACCACTACATTACTCAGTGCATCCATACATTGCCTACACCACTGACTCTACTGACATATTCAGGGTTTGTAATTATTTTGGGTTGGTTATGTTAAACGCTCTCAATAAATTATTGTTAAATCTTCTCTGCAGTGTGGCGTGTGCCCTTGTTTTTGTCTCGTCCTCAAGCCAGGACGTTACAATTGAATTGACATTGTTTATTATTGCTATAGTCTGACCAACATTTTAATTTGTTCCCTGTTAAATTTAAGTATTATTTTGTTTTGTATTTGTATTTCGCTTTGGACAAAGGCGTCTGCCAAATCCCATAACCATAACTATATATATATTTGATTATGATTATTATATTTGATGCCAACAAAATGTTTCAGAAAAAGTTGGGACAGGGAATGTTTACCCTGTGCTGATTCACCTCTTCATTTAACAAAACAAAACACCTGGACTCTTCCTCTATGGAAAAATAATGTTTAAATATTTGCAGAATTCATTTTAGCATTGTTTTCCTGAAATATTCAAGGTCTTCCCTGGAAAAGGCATTGCCTGGATGTAATGTATACAAAACTTGTATGTTGGTCTATACAAAACTTATACATTATTCTGTCCATATAGTGCTGGGCTGCAGCAGATGCTGAAGGTCTGCTCCCAGTATGGCATTGACCATGACGTAACGCATAATGCTAAGAAAAGCCATATAATGATAGTTAGAAGTGCTGAGGACAGGAAATCAACTTTACCGACCTTTTATTTGTCAGACAGCCCCTCTTGATGTGTGTGAGGAGGTTAAATACCTAGGCCATGTCATATCTGATGATTGGACAGATGACAAAGACCTATACCGACAGCGCTGTAACATTTATTCTCAAGCTAACATGTTTATAAGGAAGTTTTCTATGTGCTCTGACTCTGTGAAGTGCTCCCTGTTTAGAACTTACATAACACCAATACTGCTCAATTGTGGTCTAACTATAAGAAGAAAGGTATGCAGAGGCTTAAGGTAGCAAGTCAGAGCCTGGACAAGTCAGAGAACCAAATAATTGAAGCCCTAGTCAGCCCTCTGAAAAGCTGCTACAGATTCACTTCTAGGTTAAGAGGGCATTGGCCCAAATGCCTGTATGTCCTATAGGCTAATATGTGATTTTCTATGTATTTTGTATCTCCTTTTTATACTATGTATTATGTGTGTGTATGATATGGACCTGTGTCTGCAATAAAGCTTATACTGTATATATTCAGAATTGATTGTGCTTTGCCAAATGTGCAAGATACCCATGCTGTAGGCACTAATGCACCTCCACATCGTCATAGATGTTGGGTTTCGAACTGAGCACTAAAACAAGTTTGATAGGTTGGATACTTGGATAGGCCCTCTCCTCTTTAGCCCAGATGAGTCCATGATTTCCAAAAAAAATGGAAAATTTTGATTGGTCTAACCACAGCACCTTTTTCCGTGTTATCTCAGTCCATTTTAGGCTGAGATACGATGGTGGTATTTTCTGTATCATGTCTCAAAACAATTTTGGCAGTTTTGGCTGTTACAATATTTTGGCAGCAGTTTTTGAATTGGGCATCAAACTGTGCACATTGACAATGGTTATCAGAGGTTTTCCTGAGCCCATACAATGACACACACACACACACACACACACACACACACACCCTACCTAACCAGTAGACCACGGTTGCCCCAGGTGATTGGGGAATGAGGCCCATTGCGTAGGCCATGGCTGCCCTCAAAAATTAGGGGAGGGCGCGAACGCATTCCCCCACTACCAGAAATTGTGCAGTCGAGATTCCTACATTTGAGGGAATTGCAGGGGTGAGATCTGAGTGCAGTGGCCGAGCCTCGCCCTGGGCAAACCACCTTCTTGATCATCGTATCACCCCTGACAGGTAAGTCATGTCACTCTTATGTAGATACCTTCAAATGAAGTGCAATCCAGAATTGTAAAGCTCTATACTCTTCATAAGTGAAGTGATCCTCTCACTGTTTTAGCTGAGTCATGGATTAGATGCCATCTGTACCTCTTTATATAAACTATAGTATTTTTATTTTAAATGTTACTAAGACAACAATTACCTGAGTGAGTGTGTGTGTATGTGTGTGTAAGAGAGAGAGAGAGAGAGAGAATGTGAATGAGTGAGTATGAGTGTTTATGCGTGTGTGTGTGTGTGTGTGTGTGTGTGTGTGTGTGTGTGTGTGTATTGTGGATGCCAGCTGTGTTGGTCCACTGAAAATTCCCCTTGTAGTTCTGTTGAAATGATCAATCAGTTTTATGACAAACTGTCCCAAACTCTCAACTATACACATGTCAAGACAAATACACAAACACACACACACACACACACACACACACACTGTCTTTTGCCCTCTCTCTCTCTCTCTCTCTCTCCACACAAACTCATGCACACACACACGCACACACACACACACACATGCACACACACACACACACACATGCACACACATACATACACACACACACACACACACATACACACACACACACACACACAAACATACACACACACACACACACACATACACACAGAGAGACAAACACACACACAGACACACATACACACACGCATTCACACACAAACAGACACACACACACAACATGTGTGTTGGCTGTTGCATATCACAGAGGAGGGAGGGGCGAGTGGGGAGTCCCCGCACCCTGACAGGCCAATTTTATATGACGCAGCGTCGCCATGGCAACATGCCAGTAGCGTATAGGCATCCAGGTTGGGGCCAGTTCATCTGGCGGTCTGCCCGTCTCCCTGCCTCCCTACCTGCCCAGGTGAGCCATAAAGAAGACGAACAGGTGCAGAGCCCATCAGTGATAAGGGCTTATCATGCACGCACGTAAACACACTCAATGGCAACACACACACACACACACACACTCATAGATACAACATCATGCACGCACGTAAACACACTCAGTGGCAACACAAACACACACACACACACACACTCATAGATACAACATCATTGCAAAAGGGTTCTCGACTGTTGTAGAAGGAAATGGCTGTAGAATAGGCCTGTCAAACTCGATTCCTTTTAAGGATCCGGGTTATTCTGAGTCACTCACTAAACTGATCCGGGTTGAACGAGTCACTTGAGTCACTTGAGTCAGTATTGCTAAATCGCAAAGAAATTCAGTCCTACGTTCAAGCAGTGCAGTGGGGTGCTTAATTTCGTTAAGTGCCTTCTCATGTTGGATGTGGATCCTCCATGATTTGAAACCAGGTTTTTGCAGTACTTGCATTTAGCCTAAGAGTTTTGCTCTCCTGGTCAAAGTGCACCCACACATTGTTCATCTTTTTGGTGCTCATGTTCTATTGTTTTGTTAACAATAGAAAATTTGCCTAGGTCTAATGCTACTCTGCTACAATGTTTATTACCACTACTATATACTAATAGTAGGCTACTAGGAATCTATTCTAATAGGTATTAGGCTGCTAATACTAGGCAACTAATATTATTAGCCTATTAATCATAGCTATATATATATATATATATATATATATATATATATATATCATGTTAGGTAGCCTAATATAATATAATATAAAATAGCCTAATATAATAGCATCAAAACCTCCACCCACTCACGGGAAAGAAAGCAGTTTGAGCCAGACTGTGTATTTATTGTCTTAACCTAGCCTAAGCAATTGACTTTCAATGTAGACATATAAACAGGAACGTAGAAATGCCCTGCAGTGAATAAATTATTATTATTGTTATTATTATTATTATTATTATTACTACTACTACTACTACTATTCTCATTAGGCCTATTATTATTATCACCTTGACACGAGTAGAAACTAGGCTACTTGCTCGTCTACAGATCCACTCATGACAATGTAGCCGGCTGATTCGACTGACTCGCACTCATAACAACATAATGTAACCGGTCCGCCTGGTTGATCCAAATGACCCAGGTAGGCTACTCAAGCAACTCCATACAGAGCTTGCAATGTTTCGGACTGTCTTCGCGACCTAATTGCATTTTAAAGTAGGCTATGCGTGCAGAATGTATGTTATTTCAGAAGTGAAAGCATGGCTTTTGTTGTGGATTTTCTTTTAACCTTGACGAGGAGTTACTCACTCCTCTAAAGACCCACTCATGACAACGTAGCCGGCTGATTCGGCTGACTCGCACTCATAACAACAACGTAACCGGCCCTCTTGGCTGATCCGACTGGCTAGCCACTCCATGCATACAGAGCTTGCAATGTTTCGGACTGTCTTCGCGACCTAATTGCATTTTAAAGTAGGCTATGCGTGCAGAATATATGTTATTTCAGAAGTGAAAGCATGGCTTTTGTTGTGGATTTTCTTTTAACCTTGACGAGGAGTTACTCACTCCTCTAAAGACCCACTCATGACAACGTAGCCGGCTGATTCGGCTGACTCGCACTCATAACAACAACGTAACCGGCCCTCTTGGCTGATCCGACTGGCTAGCCACTCCATGCATACAGAGCTTGCAATGTTTCGGACTGTCTTCGCGACCTAATTGCATTTTAAAGTAGGCTATGCGTGCAGAATATATGTTATTTCAGAAGTGAAAGCATGGCTTTTGTTGTGGATTTTCTTTTAACCCTGACGAGGAGTTACTCGCTCCTCTAAAGATCCACTCATGACAACGTAGCCGGCTGATTCGGCTGACTCGCACTCATAACAACAACGTAACCGGCCCGCTTGGCTGATCCGACTGGCTAGCCTACTCTCCATACAGAGCTTGCAATGTTTCGGACTGTCTTCGCGACCTAATTGCATTTTAAAGTAGGCTATGCGTGCAGAACATATGTTATTTCAGAAGTGAAAGCATGGCTTTTGTTGTGGATTTGTTTTTCACCTTGACGAGGAGTTACTCTAAAGATCCACTCATGACAACGTAGCCGGCTGATTCGGCTGACTCGCACTCATAACCTAACCGGCCCGCCCGGCTGATTGACCCGGGTAGATAGGCTACTCAAGCAGCTCCATGAGCGTCTGCACGACCTAATTGCATTTTAATATGCTACATCTATACACCAAATCGAATTATGTATAGGCTACATGCAGAACATTGAATGTTATATTTCAGAAGTGAAAGAATGGCTTTTGTTGTGGAATTGCTTTTCACCTCGAGGAGGAGCTACTCGCTCTCACAGATCCACTCATGACAACGTAGCCGGCTGATTCGACTGACTCGTACTCAACGTAGCCTAACCAGCCGGCTGATCCGACTAACCCGGATTGCTACTCAGCCGCTCAGCCGCTCCAATCTTGAGTCCCATGGTCTGTGAGTCTGCAATGTTTCCGGCTCAGCGGGAAGTTAACCAGTTATCTCGGACTGCCTGCTCACTCAGTCGCTTGAGTTGATTTGTGGAGTTGTGGTTGCCTACGAAATTGTTACATTTTTGGCAGCTACGATGGCTAGGACTAGGAGGCTAGCTAATGTTGCAAGAGGTTTGTGTGTGGCGCTGTTTATCGTTTTAGATTGAATTGTAGTAGGACTCAACTGATCCGAGTTAATGATAGAGACTCGCGACTCATGGGTTAATTTAAAGATACGGGTGAAAGATCCGAGTGAATCACAACTCAAACAGGCTTACTGTAGAAGGAAATTCCAATGTTCCAAAGGCACATTCTGTTTGCAATTATCTAAACACATAATGCAATCTAAAAAAATGCTGCCCTGATTAAAAAATAATGCAACTGATCTCAGCTGGTATTCTGCATTTAATTAAATTATATCCCAGATTGGTACAGTGTTAGAGTTTTTAGGGCCTACTGGAAGAAAGAATCATTTAACCCCCGTGAAACCAAAACAATATTCAAAGAAATACGCCAACATTTCCCCGAGAGTTGGATAAAATAATACATACCCTTCTTGTCTCTTTCGATGTTTCGGTGCTAAATGCTTGTTCCAGTTCTTCTGACATGGTACAGTTCCAAATTCCTGATTGGATATTGTGCACCACAGTCAACTCCACTGATTGGTTCACTCATATGGTCGCTGAACCCATAATCAGATCTGCAACGCATGTGGCTAGACGGAGGGGCTCCCTCACCCACTGCATTATCCAACCCAGATAGCAAGCATACGTTGGCACAACGGCATATCATCCGTTGGCATGACGTTGTTTACTGACGTTGTGCCAACTTCATTTTGTCCGGTGGGGTAACGTTGTTTTGACGTTGGCACGGAGAAAATCGTCGTGCGTCACAATAGGCCTACAAAAATCCGTTTATTGCAAAACGTTGGCTTATAACCAATTGCCAACATTTTGTTTTTATTTTCCATTGCTAGTCCATACCGTGAAAATGAATGAACATTATACTTTTATTATCATGAGCAATGACTTGTTCTCCAGTAGCCTACAAGCCTATATGGAAATGATTGCTTCCGCAATTGCGCATCATGCCTAACAGCTGTTCTAAAACCAGTGGCCTCTCGGGGCTTGTTGCTTAATTCAAGACAGGCAGGCAATATGTTATAAATGTTAATATTATTTATAATATTTATTGACAATAACAAAAATAACAAAGAAATAAATTAATAAAAAATGTTTAAAAAAAACACCAACAAGGAATTGGGGGGTGGGCTGCTCCGGTTCCTCCAGATCATGGAACTATTCTGGAAAAACAAAAGAGTTTGCTCATCGATCCATTTATCAAAACAATGCAAAGTATGTGGGGTTTGCCATATGTGCTACTTACTCGGAGTCAGAATCGCTGGAATCCGAATCACTGAATTCCAATTGACGCAGACGCTGGCGCTGAGTAGCTGTGGAGAAAAGGAGACAACCATCAGTGACAGATTGCCCATTTAGGAGGTTATCACTGAAACTAGGCCTAGGAGGTAAGAATGTTTTTTTTAAATTATTTTTTAAAAAATGTTTACTGTCCCCATCTATTATATGAAAATGCGCTTAACGTTGTAACGATCTGAATTGCGTTGTATTGAGGCATGCTAGGCTATATTTTTAGTTGAAAATGCATCTCCATTTGCAAATAGCATTTTCATATTGCAATCAATCGTGAAATGCACAGCATGCACAGGCCTACTAAAGCCACGCGACAAAATGTTACCTGAGAATGAATGCACGTGATGTTTGCATGAACCACGCGACATTAGGTCAGTTTGGCCTAGGATTAGCCATAGCTAGGGCACTGGACACTTGGTGACTGTTTGACATGTGATAAGGTAAGATTTTTAATTATTGTCTTAAAATAAGGTTAGAAGACTAAGCTAAACTTGGTTACTTTTGTGTGAAGAAATGAAGAGTTTGGTTCCAAAACGCTATCTCCTTTTTTTAAAACATTCAGGTTATTTAATGTGTATTGTGTTGTTTTGATTGAGTAAAGATATATAAAATAACAACACCCAGTTACAGTTCAACTGAAATTATTTGGAAAACAAAATGTAAAAAAAAATATTTATGAAAATTCATTAAAATGGTGGCGTTTTGAAACTCTTCAAATGTAGCACATAGCTCGACATATTTTGTAGCCTATGCTACTTTGGAATAATTAAAATACATAGATATTTATGTTTTTGGTATAATACAGAAATATAAGCAACTGTTGTTGAAAGTCCCGAGTACCGCCATGTATAGGCTAATAGAAAATCGGAGAGATTTCTATTTTGGGTAGGACTTTTTGCCTCAGTATTTTCTGTCAGTCTAAAGCACAACTGATATTGCCATCTATGTACTGTAGGTAGCCTGCTTTGTTTAAAGATCGTTGTCTTTCAAAGAAATGTAGCTGGGCTTTGGATGATATAAAATCACGGTGTCTCTGCAACAAATGCGCATTAAGATTAAACGAGGTTGCATTTTTTGGTAATTGGTGGAGTAGCCTAGGCTAGGAACACGAAAATCAGTGGGGCTGTTAAAGCGTAACTGGCCAGAATGCATCCTAGGGTGTTTTTGTGAATGTACCCTAGTCAAACTTTAGTTTAAAAGCATAATTATAGCCTACGTCCGAAGCGCCACTTTTAGCTTGTCGTCGTTTTCGGGTCAAATGGCTTTTTTAATGGAAATCGTAGGGGCACTACTATTTTGATACATGATGGCATCAAAATAGCTATTTTTAAAACACCAAGAAGGCTCGACACAACATGAAACTTTGATCGAAGTCATCTGTGTCTCTACACATGAACTTGAGCATTGTTTGTGTACACAGAGTTTACTAAAAGAAAGGTTTTTAAAAACTTAGTTTTTCTGCTCGCCGCCATCATGCCAGCCAAGGAGTGAGTTGTCCAAAACCTTTCTTTTTAGTAAACTGTGTACACGAACAATGTTCTCAATGCTCGAGTTCATGTGTAGAGACACTGATGATTCTAAATAGCTATTTTGACGCCATCATATATCGAAATAGTAGTGCCCATGAATAATACTTATCATAAATGCTCAAACATTGCTTCCTAGATAATGTGAATTCCAAGCTACAAAACTGAAGTAATTCTAAGGACTGACAATTATATGAATGTGATAAAGACAGGATTTGAACAGAAATATTTTACAGGCTTTTGGTTTTGGGACCCATTCTTGATTAAGACAATGTTTTAACAAAATATGAGATGGTGCAGCAAGAACCTTAGATGATTTAACCTGGAATGACCCATTGCATATACTTAAATGTCTGCCACTATGTCTTTGGATTTCCCTCTTCTTATTCAGGTCTGTAACATACCGATTACAGGGCTCTGCGGTTCTTCAGCTCTCCTCTTCCTTCCTCCACTGCGGTCACTGCTATACTTAAGCCAGTTCTTAATGTGGCTGTCGCACTCGCTGGCAGTGATATTTTGCGCTGCCGCAGCACCTGAACAGGTAACAGTTCTTGATCATTGAAAATACAATGCACTATTTCCAGGAGAATCAAAAAGTGTCTATTAAGCACACTGTATTTAATTTTTCTTTTACAATGACAGCAATGCAGTGGCATTCAGACACCTCTTATAGCTGCAGTGATTTTTAAAGCTGCAAAAGCCTTCTTTTGGCCTCCTCGGCCAAGCCAATTGTATTGGGTTGCCAGTGTGTCTGTGATGAGGTGACGCATTATTCTCCTGACCGCGTCCCCAGCATTCATCCCACCAAGTGCTGTAAGGTGTGTTGTCTACAGATAAGAACAGAAATGTACAGATGTATATAGATTTTATACAGTTAAGAACAAAATTATTCATACCCCTGGCAAATATTAATTTAATGTTGATTTTCTCTCGACCAATATGTTTGTTCTGACTGAAAATGAAACTGCCACATGTCAAAAGGTTGCTTGACAATGTGGTAGAAACATGGAAATAGAAGCATTTTCATCTTTTTTTTTACATATGTATGAATTTTGTGTCCAAAATTATTCATACCTTTTTTTAGATAATGACTGGAAAGCCTTGTTTGGCTGTATGTTTTGGATCATTGTGTGGTTTAATGGCCCGATGCCGCCTATTGGGACGGGTTTCTCGGCAGACTGCCTGATTTTTTTTCCTCCAAAAATCTTACTGTAGCCCCTTGTTTTAGTGTTACCATTTACTTTGAGAAGGTCACCAGGTCCCATTGTCTGGAAAAAAACACCCCAAGCTAATACATTTCTATAATAGCTATTCTGCACTGTGGATATGGTGTTTTGATGGTTGACATTTGCAGCACATCCCAAAATGGACCACTTGGTCATCATGGATGCTGATCATGGATCACTCTTCTTAAAATGCACAACTCTGCTTAACCTTTTATAAGGACACACCTGAACAAAGAATATAGCTTTTGCTTGATTTTTAAATGGTTATGAACTAGGTTTCCAGACTAGATCTCCCTGAAATAAGATCTAGGTGGGCGGGGCTAGGCTAGCTGTCTAGAATCATTGTGAAGACATTGAGAGGCTTGGTATGTATTATGAGAACCATTTTGAGAGCTGTGATGACAAATAAACATGCTTCCAGTGATTATTTAAAAAGGGTATGAATAATTTTGGACATGCCATTTTTCATAAAAATGTTCAAAAAATATGAAAACTGATTCTACCACATTATCTTACAACATTTAGCCATGTAGAAGTGTCATTTTCAAACATATTGGTCAAGAGAAAATTAACATTAAATCAATATTTGCCAGGGGTATGAATACTTTTGTTCTTAACTGTATAGAATGTGTACTGTTGACAAAACATAATGCAGTTGGTTCCAAAGTATTCAACCAACGTGAAATTTTTCACCATGTTGTGGTCATCAATGTAGTCAAATACATACCATAGCTTTCTCCTGTGCTTTCTCTAATAACACATTCTCCACTCTCCTCAGATGTTCTTGTGTCTGAATTGGGAATGTGAATTCCTCTGGTAGAGAGGGCGCTGCTTGTGCTGGCTGCTTCTTAGCCAGGGCCTGGAGAAGGAGGGTGTTCTGGCGCACTTGCGCCTTTATCTCCTCCAAGGCCCTGAAAATTAGCTGGTCACGCTCTATAGGTAAGAAAGGTTTAATAGAAAAACAGAAACATTTCACATTGCTTTAGAAAGTGTTGTGACTTAAATGATTATGTTACACAAATGATATCATCAGTCATGTTGCAGACCAGCAAAATGTTTTGTACCGAATGTGTTTGTCACAGGCTGTGAGTAGGAGGTAGTGGGAGCACTCAAGACCGATGAAAACACCGGTGGTGGCTGGAGTACAGGCTGGAGTACAGGTAGCTGTTTGGAGGAGCCTGGTTTCGCAGGTGGTTTCACTGGTTGTTTCGCTGGTTGTTTTGCTGGTTGCTGGTTGGCGATGGAATGGCGTGGCTGAGGTAGAGCTTTAAACTGCTCCACCACTTTGGCAGAGGGCCTGCAGTATGACAACAGGACAACACCACAGGTATTAAAACATCAGTGAATCTTAGACTTTTGTTAATTTGTGTACTGTACGGTTCTTACATTCTAGGCCTTCTGAAACTTTCATCCTCAGAAGTGAGGGAGTCTTTCTTGGTGGCCCTCACCAGTTTCTTCCTGGCCGCTTCATAAGAATCTGTATTTGAGGGAAACATTTGTTAAACAAGGAACCATATTGCAGCATGTATAGAAATGAAATGAAGTTGCATTATGATGAATCATGTTATCTCTCTCTCTCTCTCTCTCTCTCTCTCTCTCTCTTTCTTTCTCTCTGTGTTTGTTTACAGGAGGGTCTCACCATATTTCTTCAGTACCCTGACAAAGAACTCCCCCCATGTCTCATCAGGATCCTCCTGATTCTGGACAGCCACCTTACCCCGTTGCATACTTTTGTATGGTGGCCAGAACGACACTTTTTGGTCGACACTCAGCCAGCTTGTGGGCACCACTTCAACCTCATTCTTTTCCGTAAATAGTACAATTGCGAACATGATCTGTAAACTGAAATGATGAACAGATGAACTTAGCTTTAACTAACTAACTTATTTATTTATTTATTTATTTATTTATTTATTACTAACTAACTAACTTATTTATTCATTTATTTATTTATTACTAACTAAATTATTTATGTATTTATTTATTTATTTATTTATTACTAACTAACTAACTCATTTATTTATTTATTTATTTATTTATTATGTATGGTTCAGTCGGTATATTGCAAAGCCATGTTTGACAGGCATTGCAACCATTTTGGCATCAATGGTTTTCTCTGACAAAGCCACCACCTCTACAGACAGTCCTTGAACAAAAGCAATATTCAAATTGAGGGAGTCAACTGGGGATGTGAAAAACGACTGTCTGTTTAAAAATTTCCGTCCCAAAAACTGTGTGCAGCCATCAGCATTGAACATTTTTTCAATTCTGAATATGCTGTGCCCACTCAAAACTATGTTGTTAGGCGCATGGACTGATAAAAAGAATTTGGGACAGGTGTAGTGAGAGAGTAGACTGTGCAACACTGGACTGACATTGACTGACTGACTGACACTGCTGTTTAGTTTTTGTTCAGCGATGCGTTTTACAATTTGCTGCAAAGGTTGGTTTGGCTTTCTGATCTTTCTTTTCAGTTGATGCAGAAAGTTTTCGAAAGGAAAGGCAGAAATTCTCTGCAAGGGGCCAAATTTTCTGACATCGTCTGCCAGGTGGATTAAGCTATGGACATTGTACACAATGAAATCGCCATAAATCACAGAGAAGTTTTGGACAAAGACTCTGATCACCTTCTCGGCGTAATCACAGTATGTTTTTGACAGCTGTGGGCTGCATAGAATGGTTATGCCCACATGCAGAAGGAGGAAGTGATCGTACATAACATCAGGCAGTTCGTTTTTGAGAGCAATGGGACCCGTATACAAAAGAAATGTCCGAAATTCAGTTGCTTTCCAACGGTCCACCTCTGTTAGGGATCTCCCTCTTCTATTGAACTCTTTTGGCAAGCTTTTTCCAAGTTCCACTATTTTTTGTGATATTGATGTTATTGTTCGGTTGCCAATTCTTGTGGGTAGTGGGCCTCGCATCCACAACCAAATGAGCTTTCTCACTACTCCCAAACACACTAAGTGCATGTAATCGAGCACAAATTGGGAGACCATGCCAATGTTGATGTCAGTGAGGGGACTTTCACCATCCTTGTGGTGATCACTTTGTAATTTGGCCTTAAAGCTCTCGTCTGTACGTGGTGCCGCCATTGTCTCAGGGAAGTTTAATCTGTTATTGCACCAAACACCCTCCTGAACACACCTCTCGCAGCCGTAATACGAATTATGATATTTTATGTTTTTGAGGAATGCTCTTGCTGGTGCATCGCATACAAAGGCCGAAATGATTATTTTGTGATTTTGTTGGTACATAACACCACTTGAGGAGATGACTGACATCTCCTCCACAAAATCGGAGAGATACTCTGCCAAATTTGATGGTTTTTTAAACCCAGAGTATAATGCCACAACGAAGGGAATTTGGTCTGGGTCTTCTTCAATTAATGCCAATATTGGCCAGAATTGGTTATTGCTACTTTTAAAAAGTGGCATGCCATCAATATTGATTTGCAGGTGGAGTGTTTGAGCGATTGTTAGGGTGGGACTGTCCTGCATCCTCACCAATACACCTTTAGCTAATCCAAAATAGTGCATGGAGCCCCCTGCTTTTTCTTCCACCTCTATGCTTTTAGGAGTTGACAAAAGTGTCCGACCATCTTTTGGGAGATCTGCATCGGGCAGGTGTTTGTTAAGGACAGCAAGAAGACTTGAAAGATGGCTGATTGGTGTGTTTGTTTCCACTGCCCACGCCTTTAAATCGTCACGTAATTTAATGTTGTCATATTCCTCATCAGGACTGTCAATGTCAATGTCAAAGTCCTCGTCTTGCATACAGTAATCGATATTTTGGATTTCCTCCAGACCACAGGTGGCGCTTATGTCCTCTAAACTAGAGCTAGTACTAACGTTACACCAGTCTCCTCCATCACAGCTGTCTAACGTTTCCGTCCCTGACATGTAGGAGTCGGAGCCATGGTCGGAGCAGTCGGAGTCGTGAGTAACGCTAACTTTTTCCACATTAAGTGATTGTAGCATAGAGACAATGGCCTCTGTATTTTTTTTTGTATGCCGTCTTAAAGACCTTTTTGATAGCAATTTGTTGCTCTCTGCCATTATTGTGACAGACAATAGCGTAAAGTTTACTAGATAACTGTTAGCATCAAGCAAGCTATAGCAGCTAGCGATATAGCTAACGTTAACGTAACCGTTTTCAGCTAACTTTAGCGAGCGAATCCGACTAACGCTAATTTACACAGTTATCGTTCTTGGTTTATGGTGTTGCGGTCTTGAAAGTGACCTTATAACCACTACTTTACCTGAATGTTGACCAAAACACCACAGTGTCTAATGTTAGACCAAAGTCTGTCGTTGGCGATCCCAGGTGAATTGAAAATCAGTTGATTTCAGTTAACTTTTATTCATACGCGCGCAGGTGTGTGTGTTACATCATAAGCACGAGAGCAACCTATATGTTCTATATTGTTGATGAACACAGTGGACCTTTTAACCTGTAATGTGTAGTGTAGCCTACAGTTTTTTTCTCCTACTCTCTCTGTGTGTGTGTGTGTGTGTGTGTGCTTTCAGACTCTGGAAAAATGTACTTATGAGGGCTTTATTTCCTTGAAGGTAACTATATTACACCCCCAGACACACACACATCAGTAGTCCTATGAGCTATGAGATGTCAGATTGTGTGTGTTGACACTGGAGGCACACTCACCTGTCTTATGTTCTTCAATGGAGGCTGAGGATGATGAAGACACTGTCTGTATGCTTGGAGTTGTGAGGGGAATTCTTGTAAACATGCACTACCAAAGTTTTAGCCTGATGAGCCAGACCTCACATCTTGATGTAGGACCATTCGCAGTGCTCAGTCCAAGGGGCGGGATAAACGGTTGTCTTTCAAATTCCCTCTGCACGCAATAGGATAGTGCTACAACCATGCATTTTCCCACCAGCGGAGCTAGTTGTTCAAACTTTTGCCAATTTAAACAAAGCTTAACTCGTGTCACGCTGTTCGCCAGCAGCAGCATCCATCTTCTTTGTTTTCAAGTAGCAGGGAATTCACGCAGAACAGTCGCAACTATGCCATCATTATGTTAAGTCCGCTTACTGATTCTATACACGATGTGATTGGCCTGACTGAAGTTGAATTTTTCCAACTCGCAAGCCAACGGAGAGTTGCTAGACTACCCTGGCAGCAAATTACATCACCTTGGCCGCTAGGGTGCGTCTAGATTTCTAGGCTACCAAAGTTTGGGATCACTTAGAAATTTCCATTCCACTCCATTATAGACAAAATACCAGCTGAGATCAATTACATTGTTTTTTTGTTTTTTTAATCAGTGCAACAGTTTTCAGGTTACACAGTATGCGCTTACATAATTGCAAAAGTGTTCTCTACTATTGTAGAAAGAAATGTCTTATCTCTAATGCAATATTTACATTGCCCATTATCAGCAACCATTCATCCAATGTTCCAAAGGCACATTCTGTTTACTAATATATAATTTCTCTGTTTCAGTAGCATCTGTTTCCTGTTACCAGCGTAACACAACACAGACTGTTTTTCTGCCGTGTATTCAGGGCACAGGCAGCTAGCGGATAGTGAGGCGATGTTTTAGCTTAGAAACTGCGTGACATGTCAACAACGTTTGTATTTACTTGTCACAGCCTGGCATACTGTGTTCATTATTCCATACATCTGATGTGTAGGCTAACTGCTGAACTATGAGGTCCGACAAGGGACCAGGGCTATAGGCTACAGTCAGGGCTACCCTGCTGAAAAAAAACAGCCTGACCAGCTTAAGGTGGTTTGCTGGTTGACCAGCTTGTTTGACCACCCTATGATGGTTGACCTGCTAGACCAGCAAAACTCATGCGACAACATAGCTTCGGCTGGTTTACCCAGCTTGCGATGGTAATTCAGCTGGTTTTGCTTGTCGTATCATCTCAAGTCATTTTAGCTGGTGTTGCCGGTCTACATTGCTGATTTATCTGGCCATGCCAGGTTATGTTGGTCATTCTAGTAAACCAGTATGACCGCCTTACACACACAGTATGCACTTACATAATTGCAAAACTGTTCTCTACTGTTGTAGAAAGAAATGGCTTATTTTTAATGCAATATCTACATTGCCCATTATCAGCAACCATTTATCCAATGTTCTAAAAGCACACTCTGTTTACTAATCTAATATCATTTCTCTGTTTCAGAAGCATCCATTTCCTGTTGTTACCAGCACCATGCCATGTATGTCGCTCTGCATTATCCACATGTACACTGACCAATCACTGACTTGTTTCTTGCTGGGCATTTTTTATAACAGTGATAAACATTAAAAACATGAAAAGCATGAATATTTCTTTCAAACAACACAACTTGTGGTGAAGTCAGAGTATGCTTCCAATCAATCATTACACAACAGTGAAAAAAGTTCAAAATATAGTTTTCAATATAGATCGACAGATAGATACTTTATTGATCCCCAAGGGGAAATTCAATTCAATAAGAACCTAGACAAGATAAATTCATATATTGAAATTGGTCAATTGTTATTTCCATTGAATATTTTTATTTAAGTACACCAAGTAAGTACAGAAACCACTGTAAATGTGCCTTTGGCCTATTTGATCCATGCTTGCAAATACACACACCTTCAGCTGTGTTGCTGTGTGTGTGTGTTAGAGGGTGATTGACTAAATAGCACCACTGTACATTGTAAAATGAGTGTGACAAACATGTAATGCAACTTTTTTGTTTGTTTTTAAAATCCATGCTATCTATTTCTCTGTCTAATGTATATTTTTTTGTTTCTATCTGGTCCATTCAGGTGCTCTCTGCAGCTCAGAATGAGATTGGCTGGGACTTAATGGCACGCTACTGGGAAAGTGATTACTCACTCATGAGTGAAATAGTGATCTCGTATACTGTGAAATGCCAGTATTAAATAAATGATGGGCTTGTAAACATTGGGTTTGTGTCATGGTTTTCAGCAACAAACATACTTTACATGAAACTGTAAGATGACATTCACTTAAATTGTGAGTTATTAGGGGGAAGGCTGAAATCATTTGACAAATTAACTTTGTCTAATACAAAGATTTACTTGTTTGTATTAGGTGTAATTGCAGTGGCACATTATGATACACATTTAAATAATGCCCAGTCAGACATAAGGAATTTTCTATCAGAAAAACTTTATTGGACCATGGCAGTCATATTTTATGGTGAGGTCACGGGCAACTCCAACTGAAATATCTGATGTTACATGATTAGTGCTTGGATCTCATCTAGCCTATAACCAGAAAGTTGGACATCAGTTCCACCATGAATAGCCTAACTGCTTAACAGTTATACCCATTAGAGTGGAACTTCTAATGGGTGAGCTATAGTATACTTTTTGTTGGAGTTGCGATAGCTTGACCTATTTGGGAAATGCACTCTTTTTCAGTGACTTCTGTGGGTATACTTAGTTACTTATTGGTCATAGGAATAAGTTGGCTACTGCTTTTCTTGATTGCATGTGGGAAAACAAATATCCTAGTCTTACAAACAGAAGCAGGTATGTATAATCTACACACCTATGGCTGAAAAAGTTAAGGTTCATTTAGCAAATGTTATTTTGTAGTATTAAAAAAGATTGTTTTATAATTTATCACGTAATTAGCACGTTTAAGATAATCACTGCAGTTGCAAACAGCCGGTCGGTGGACTGCCGTTGGCGTGACTGTGTTTCAACGTTGTAAATCCTCTTGTTTTAAGAGGCCTTTAAGAGGTCTTACAAACTTCTAAAATTATCTCACAAATGCAATAAATAATAATAATAAATAATAAAACCCGAAATCTTGCGTTGTTGACATTCGCTGCAGTTGCAGCCAGTCGGTGGACTGCCGTTGGCGTGACTGTGTTTCAACGTTGTAGATCCTCTAAATATTTTTGTTTGACGCAGCTTGTCGCAGAACAATCCAACATTCTATAAACCAACATTCTATATACAATTGCTTGAGGCGCTGCGGTTGTTGTGACATTGTTTCAACGTTGAAATTCCACCTCCGACACTGCCAACCAATGGCAACGTTGTGACAACGTGTGCTTGCTATCTGGGAAGCGGCTGGGAGTTCCGAGTGTTTACAGCAGATGGTAATGAGGGGCTTGGGGAGGGATATAATTTTCAGTGATGACAGGATTTTGATATTGCATTTAAAGAAGCACTATTTTAGCAAACAATTTTAGCAAAAATTACCTTAATTATGCAGGTTGAGAGTCGTTCTGATGGTTCTACAACACTTTCTGGGTCGTTTGGTGGGTGCTTCGTCTCCTCCTATCGCTTCTCCGTGGAAAAAACGAATATGCAACATTCTGGACCCAGTCCGGGTAAATCCGGATGTGACTCAGCGGAAGTATCCAATCGCGCCTCGAAAATGTAGTCAGATTGTAGTTTCGAAGAAGACTGCAAAACGGACTCCGACTTGGCTTTGTTGCTGCTGAAATTGAAAGTAGCCTACCCTTGGGTAAAATTCGTCTTTGTAATGTGGTTTGATAGTCTCTTGAACAATGTGTTTGCTCGACTGTTTTATTGTGAGCCCTGTATGTGTTTAGCTTGGTATCTTGATGGCTAGCTCGCTAGCTAGTGGGGGTTTAGCGTAGTAGTCACTTGCTACCGAAGCTGCAGGGGGAGCTGTGTAGTGAAAAATGCGAGCCCAATGTTGTGTACACATAATTAACAAAACCAATTTAATTACACACTGCTAGGAAAAAGTAAGGGGACTACTATTATGAAGTATTATTAAGAGTCCAGCAGTGTTGGTTGTTATAGAAACGGCTGTGTGAGGTTAATGGGGTGCGCATGCGATGTAGAGTGAGTGAACAAGTTGAGTAAAAGTGTAGTGTGCATTCTGTGTGTCTGCTCATTCCTAAACACAATACCCAAATCCAGCGAAAACCCAGAAACAGCGAAGGAATAACCAGACCTGGATAGTGCTTTTTTAAAAAGCAATCTGTTGTATGTGTGTAAATAAGTGCGTAAATGTAAATTGTGTTGATCTAGTTTCCCTGTGAAATCCATCCCCTTTCTTAATGGACTAGCCTCCTCTGGTATACACACATACAAACACACACACATGCACAAACCTCCCTTTCTATCTGTCTCTCTCTCTTTCTACCCCTCCATCTCTCTCACCCTCTGTCTCTCTATCTCTTTGGTTTCCTGTTGTGCAAGCACTACAGACTTTCCAAACAGCAGCCTCTTGTCTTCACTGCTGCTGTGGCGACATTATGTGTGTGTGTGTGTGTGCATACGTGTGTACGTGTGTGGATGCGCTTACGCATGCGTTGATGGCAATTTATTCCTGTCACTTTGTTAGTATGTGTCACCATGTTGCTATCAAATATAATACAATATCAAACCATATTATTTGGTGAAAATATTAAAATGACATAGTAAAATAATATTTAAAAAAAGAAAACATTTGATAGGATGGCGGTTATTTGGTGGTTACCTTTCTTTAAAGTGTGCTTGGGCCTTGTTAGTTCTCAGTTGACGTCATGTGAGGATCACTATATAAATATACAAAAAAGTCTTTGTTTTAAGTAGATGAGCAGTTGGAGGATTCTAAAGTTTTCAATAAAAATAATTTAAATTTCATTATAATTTCATTTTTTCTATCCTTGCCCAAGACTGTATCTTGGGTTTCCTCATTTCTCAGTGACCTTAAGCTTGTGAACACAGTGTGTGAGTCACAGCGGTATCAGGATCCGGGAGTGTGTCAAGGTTCCGTCTCGCACCTCGCAAACGCACTCACACACACACATGCACACACACTCACACACACACGCACACACGCACTCACTCACACACACACACATTCACTCACTCACACATGCACGCACGCACACTCATTCATTCGCTCACTCACTCACAGAGGCACGCACTCACTCACACACGCACACACTCACACTCATACACACATTAACTCACTGAAGGTGGTAGCAAGATCTTGGAGTGTGTCAGCGATTCTTTAGTCACCTCACACACACACACACACACGCACACACACACACACGCACACACACACACACACACACACACACACACACACACTCACACACACACACACACACTCACTCACACACTCACCTGTCTCAGAGCTATACCTGTCACAGAGCCGGAGCTGGAGACTGGGGCGAGTCTAGACACGCCAGTGCACCTGCAACCCAGCCTCAGGCTGCTGAGCCAAAATAACCACCTCACGACATACAGCAGAGAGAGAGGGAGGAGAGAGAGGGAGGGAGAGAGAGAGGGAGGAGAGAGAGAGAGAGTGAGAGAGGGATAGAGGACACCACCTCACGACATCAGTACAGGAGAGAGACAGAGAGAGAGACACAGAGAGAGAGAGAGAGGAACAAAACAACAAAACGCTACAAGAAATCGAGGGCTTTCTCCAAACCAACACTTTCTGGGAGAGTTGGAATTATTTAAACAATTCCCCACCAAAAGAATTGGCAATTCAAAATCCAGACACCTGGAAAACATTTTACCAAAACCTGTACAAACCTATGCCAGATGACATCACTAAAGAACAAAAACATATCAAATTAAACCTTCAAAAGCTTGAAGAGGCCATTTGTGTTCACCAAAATCCACTTGATCACAGCATCTCAAGTGATGAACTCATAAAAAATCTTAAAAAGCTCAAGCCTGAAAAAGCTTGTGGTCCTGATAGTATCCGGACAGAAATGTTGAAATTCAGCCCACCCATTCTACAAATGGCTCTCCTCAAGTTATTTAACCTTGTTTTTCAAGCTGTTTGCTTCCCTGATGTCTGGAACAGGGGGCTTATATCCCCAATACATAAGAGTGGAGACAAATCTGACCCTAATAACTACCGAGGCATCTGTGTGAGCAGTAACCTGGGGAAGGTATTCGGCTGTATCCTCAACGCCCGTTTACAGGCCTTCCTTATTGAACCAATGTCTTGAGTAAAAATCAAATTGGCTTCTTACCAAATTGCCGCACTACAGATCATATTTACACCCTCCATACCCTAATAAACCAAAACGTTCACCAAAAAAGTAAGGGGAAAATATTTGCGTGTTTTATTGATTTTAAAAAAGCTTTCGATTCAATCTGGCATGAAGGATTGTACTTCAAAATCCTACAAAGTGGTATAGGGGGTAAAATGTATAACATCATCAAATCAATTTATTTGGGCAATAAGTGTGGCGTAAAAATTGGCAACAAAAGAACTGAATACTTCACTCAAGGGCGTGGGGTGAGACAGGGTTGCAGCTTGAGTCCAACCTTGTTCAATATCTATATAAATGAGTTAGCGGTGTTATTGGAACAATCTGCTACACCTGGGCTCACCCTGTTGGACACGGAAGTCAAATCCCTGCTCTTTGCGGATGACCTGGTGCTGCTGTCGGCCACTGAACAGGGCCTACAGCAGCACCTGGACCTGCTAGAGCAGTACTGTCAGAACTGGGCCCTGACAGTCAATTTGGATAAATCTAAAGTTATGATCTTCCAGAAGCATCCCAGACCTCAGGGAACCAGACACCTCTTTACTCTAGGTAACGAATGTTACTTCTTATAACTACCTTGGCTTAAAAATTAACGCCTCTGGAAACTTTGGTCTTGCAGTGAATGCACTAAAAGAAAAAGCATGACGAGCATTTTATGCAATAAAAAGAAATTTTCATCAAATAGATATACCAATTAAAATCTGGTCCAAAATATTTGACACAGTCATTTTGCCAATTGCACTTTATGGAAGTGAAATATGGGGTCCGCTCAGTAAGCATGACTACTCTAGATGGGACAAACACCCAATAGAAGCCCTGCATGCTGAATTCTGTAGAAATTTGTTACATATCCAAAGAAAAGTACCCACAAATGCTAGCAGGGCAGAATTAGGCCGATTTCCACTATTGATTAATATCCAATAACGATCACTAAAATTCTGGATTCATCTAAAATTAAGCCCTCAAAATTCACTACATTTTAAAGCACTTAAATCCCAAGAGCTCAGCCCTAAGCCCAGTCCCCTATGTCAGTTGGTCTCGGATTTAACTAACCCAATAACCCCTAACCCACAAATTGTCCAGACCAGCACTGCTTCCCAACCACCAATCAGAATCAACCAAATTAACAAGAACAACAAGAATTCTTATTTGGAACACTGGAAGAAAGAAACAAAATTACAACACAAACTAGAATGTTACATTGGCATACTAGAATGCTATCAATTGGCAGAGTATCTCCACACTGTCAGAGATACGAAGCAGAGACAGATCCTCACCAAGTACAGGCTGAGTGACCACAGTCTAGCCATAGAGAAAGGCAGGCACAAGAAGTCATGGCTGCCCAAAGAGCAAAGGACATGTGGTCACTGTATGACAGGGGAGGTAGAGTCAGAGGTACACTTTCTGCTACACTGTGATAAATATCGGTCCCAAAGAGACAAATATTTCACCATTTTGAACAACATCATTCCCAACTTCACAAAACTGGAGAAACAGAAAAAACTTGCTGTAGTTTTGGGTGAGGACACCAGCACATGCATACTGGGAGCCAGTTATGTGTCCTCACTCCATAACCTGAGAGAAGGCATTACTTAAGATAATCACCCCACTACCTCCACCCTTCAACATAACACTGCTCCCCAGCCCCAGTCTGTTAACACCATGTCTCCTGTTTGTTTTGTTTTGTTTTGTCCTGTCTTGGTTTTCCTATGCACGTGTACAGACAATGGTCTTGTATGGTTGTGACGTGCTGTGTGTGTGTGTGTGTGTGTGTGTGTGTGTGTGTGACGAAGTGTAACAATGTTTGTAATGTTTGTACATGTTTATATAATTTTGTATTTGTATTTTCTTTAATTATTATTATTCCTGTGAACGCTTTGGCAATGCATCATATGGTTTGTCGTGCCAATAAAGCATATTTGAATTGAATTGAATTGAGAGGACACCACCTCACAACATCAGTACAAGAGAAAGAGAGAGAGAGAGAGAGGACACCACCTCACGACATCAGTACAGGAGAGAGACAGAGAGAGAGACACAGAGAGAGAGAGAGAGAGAGGACACCACCTCACAACATCAGTACAAGAGAGAGAGAGAGAGGACACCACCTCACGACATCAGTACAGGAGAGAGAGAGGGAGAGATAGAGAGAAAGAGAGGGGGAGAGGGAAACCCAACAACCCAACCTCAGGCTGCTGATACACAACACAAAAATGGGGGGTCACGGTTAATGACACAAGTCAACTTTAAAGGACAATTCCGGCGCAAAATGAACCTATGGGTTAATAACACATGTGTACCGAGTTCGACCGTTTGCTGGGATTTGTTTTCATGCTAGTCGAACGTCACAGTTTTATTGCAAACCTCTAATTAGTGTTTAACGCTAGCCTTCGGGGCAGACTTACAGTAAAAAGTAATCGCTATTTCTATACCACTAACAAGGCTCAAAATAGCACCACACTTACATGGTAGCATAATGAGGGTCTCTACATGTAAACCGAAGCATTGAGAACTTTGTAAGTGTACAGGTAGTTTATTAAAAAGAAACATTACTGTTCACGTCTGGTTCACATACATGCAGGCAACTTGGGAAAACAGAACTCTGGGATGTGAAGTGAATCTTGCGTGAAACGTTGTTGCCGAAAGAAAGCACTGAGCGCATAAGAGAAGCACTGAACGCAACAGGAGATAAGAGATGGCAGGTTATTCGAACGAACTTGAAGACATCGAGGATGAACCCTTTCGGTTTGATGGACGTCCTTATCTTTTCGAGCCGATGAAGAGCTGCGGGAGCTCCGTGAAAGGGCTACGAGAGAGAGAGAGCTACCTGTAGTCAATGCCGCAACACAGCCTCGCACTTCTGGAAACTGGTGGTGTACCTGCGGACATTGTAAAGCTATGGCCACCGAAGAGGAGTGCCTGTGTTGCATGGAGTGGGACCTGTTGCGTCGCGACACCCAAGAGACGCAATGTTTTGTAGAGTCTGAAGATTTCCCCTCATTGATAAACAGGGCTGTAGTTGAAACTTTTTTCCATGTCTCGAAAAGAAATTGGAGCCGGCGATACATACCAGAGGGAACAGATGGATAGTTATCCACTAAGTAAGTACACTAGACAAGTTAGAGTTCTCAACGGGTCGGGTCGGCCCGACAAACCCGACGGGACCCGTAGGTTCGAGCCGGATTCGGGTCGAAAATATAAGCACATGACTCGGGTCGGACCTCGGGCTTAATCTTTTCTGCTCAGTGAAAAAAAAAAACATTTAGCCTATTAATTATCGCAGCTGATCACCGTAAAGAAAGTCTGCTGCTGCGTGCAACGTGCATCATGGAGAGGGGCACGGGCAGACCTTCTGCTGCGTGCACGCCTTTAGCCTGGAGAAGAAGATGGAGTTGGTGAAAAGTAGGCTAAACTTGCCGCAGGTGAATTCACCATCGCTACTACAGGAGTGTAGCCTAGAAATCTAGACGCACCCTAGCGGCAGCAAATTAATTTGCTCAGCCTGTACGTCTAGTATCGAACCAAAGGAATTTCGATTGGCCCAAGCCGTGGACCACATCCAATCACAGCGCTCTATTTTGTTAGAGAGTCTTAAGGCGGGCTTAACAGGATAACGACAGTCCTGCGACGGTGAACAACAAGGAAGGTGGCTATGGCGAACGAAGAGTGGTTGTTTGAATCGGCGTTGGCGTCAACTTTGGAGGAGTTGGACTTGTGCTTTTCTTTGAAAGTAGAGCAACACAATGCACTTAAGTCATTCCTTTCGAAGAAGGATGTATTTGCCGTTTTGCCGACCGGATACGGATATGGTCGTAGCGCTGGCCTATTGCATGCCTAGGCAGTTTGAAAGACAATTCTCTGCCCGCCCCTTGGATTAAGCAGGTGAATGATTCGATTCCAGACTATACATTTCAATGATATAGGATGGCCCGCAAGGCTAACAGGAGTGGGAAAATCAGAGGTCTGGAAAGTGTTTGGAGTGGTGCTGGATTCTGATGGAAATTCTACAGGTTATGTGCAATGCTCAAAATGCAAGGTGCTGATGAAATATGTGACCCTGCAAGGCGAAACCAGTCGCTTTGGTAACATTTACAAAATTAAGTTATTGTGCTCATATCATGAATATGAACGGCCATAAACTAAGCTTTCCATATGTATATCAAGGGTATTGCAAAAAGTATCGCTAAGATAACCGCATCCAAAGTTGGCATGTTTCTTCCGTCACGATATGCCAGAAGAGCAGAAAATCACCATTTTAAGTGATTCACGCTAATGTGTTGAATCTTCACCTAAATAACGTCAGGGTTTAACAGTCTAAGCTTATGTTTTACGTCGGGCCGCGGGCCGGGTTCGGGCAGATAATTCATGTTGATGGGTCGGGTTACATCGGGTCGGGGCTTTAAAAGCCACGGGCCGGGTCAGGTCGGGTTGTAATTTTCAGGCCCATTGAGAACTCTAAGACAAGTTATGTTACATCGGAGCTATTATTTCTGATAGGCCTATATTGAGCAAATTACGTTTGATTTTAATTCACATTGCCTGCCTGTATATGTGAACCAGACGTGAATGGTAATGTTTCTTTTTAATAAACTGCCTGTACACTTACAAAGTTCTCAATGCTTCGGTTTACATGTGGAGACCCTCATTATGCTACTACTTAGTGCCTTGTTAGTGGTATAGAAATAGCGATTTCTTTTTACTGTAAGTGTGTCCCGAAGGCTAGCGTTAAACGCTAATTAGCGGTTTGCAATTAAACTGGTCACATTTGACTAGCAGAGAGAAAGAAGGGAAAAGACAAAAGAACAATGAAGCCACTGGGCCAACTGGTTTGTCACGACACTTAGGAAAGAAGGAATACAAGCCAAGAGGGAAGTGAAAAATAAGATTCCACACACACAGATCTCCATCCCTCCCTCCCTCCATCCCTCTCTCTCTCTCTCTGTCACACACACACACAGACACACACCTCTACACTCTCTCTCTCTCTCTGTCGCACACACACACACCTCTACACACACTCTGTGCCATTCTCACCCTTCCCTCTTGCTTTCTTCCCCTTGTCGGTCTCTAGGATGTAGAACAGGATTGTCCTGTGGGGGGATTAGGAGGATTCTTCAAACAGGAACCTTCATCCGGCCGGCCAGCCACTGCTCCAGTTAGTCTCTGTCACACACGCATCTCTACACTCTCTCTGTCTCACACACACACACACACACCTCTACACACACTCTCTATACACACTCTCTCAGTGGCCAGCCACTGCTCCAGTTAGTCTCTCTGTCACACACACACACCTCTACACTCTCTCTGTCTTACACACACACACACACACACACACCTCTACACACACTCTCTCAGTGCTCCAGTTCCAGTTAGTCTGGAGCATCTAGAGGAAGGAATGGCAAAGTGCCGGAACTGCATGGCTCAGCAATAGAACTCAAAATGTTGCCCTGTGTATATCTTGGTACAGTGGCCTAAGCTATTTCAGCCCTGCCTGTAGAGGTCAGACTAGAGTAGGAGAGTAGACTGCTATTTCAGCCCTGGCTGTAGAGGTCAGTCTACAGTAAGAGAGTAGCCTGCTATGTCAGCCCTGCCAGTAGAGGTCAGACTAGAGTAAGAGAGTAGCCTCTGCTATGTCAGCCCTGTCTGTAGAGGTCAGACTAGAGCCACAGTTGTCAAACTGGGGTACGCGTACCCCCAGGGGTACGTGGACTGATTTCAGGGGGTACGCGAAAAAAGATTTAAGTCATATGCCTTTTCAAACGTTTTCTCTATCCCACGTTGGTAACTTAACTTCCGCATTTGCACTGCACATTAAAAACTTATTTTCTCCGCATTAACAAAATATTCGAGAGTGGAGACAGAGAGGGTAAAACAGCGTTACTCAAACTGTGGGTCGCGGAGACATGCCAGGTGGGGCGCGAACTGACGTGAAAAACAGGAGTTTTTATTTTTTTATTTTTTTATCTGTAGCCTAGGCCCAGGTAGCACCCGATGCGCAATGGACGCACTGTGTTATTCATAGGGAAGCGCTCGTGTCAAGGCAGCTTAGTTAGTCCCGACCTGAATGAGATTTTGAACGAGGTTGTGAGAGTGGTGAATTTCATCAAGACCCGGCCCTTAAAAGCGTGTCTATTCTCCGCACTTTGAGAGGAGATGGGGACTGACCAAAAGGCTGTACTGTTTCACAGCGAGGCAAGGTGGCTTTCCCGAGGTAAAGTGCTGTCGCGTGTTTGAGCTCCGAGTCGCCTCTTCTTGGAGGAAGAGCGCATGTTTGAATCTGCAAGCACATTCACTAATGAAAATTTCTTGACGAAGCTGGCCTATCTTAGCGATATATTTGGAAAGCTCAATGAGTTAAATCTCCAGTTACAAGGCAAAGACAAGCACCTAGCAGATAAGATCACTGCATTCAACAAGACGATTGTGTGTGAGATTAGGTGCAGATATATTTAAAATCATTATATTCAGCACATTTGTAGGCCTATCATATGTTAACTATTGATGAGATTTGTATCATATGTTTATGATCCTATTCACTATTCTCGACAAAATTGATACAAATAAATATTAACAAATCAATTTAAAAAAAACTTGTTAACAATTGCTGGTGTTGGGGTTACTCCGGAAGATCATAATGTCTCAGGGGGTACATGCCTGTTAAAAGTTTGGGAACCACTGGACTAGAGTAAGAGAGTAGCCTGCTATGTCAGCCCTGGCTGTAGAGGTCAGCCTAGAGTAAGAGAGTAGCCTCTGCTATCTCAGCCCTGCCTGTAGAGGTCAGCCTAGAGTAAGAGAGTAGCCTCTGCTATCTCAGCCCTACCTGTAGAGGTCAGCCTAGAGTAAGAGTACCCAACCGTGCCAGCCCTGCCTCTAAAGATCAGCTGTGAGTAAGAGAGAGGCCTAGCTCAAGGATGAGACTGTGGCAGTTGGTTTGTATATTATAGTATTTGTTTATTTTCATTAGGCTATTGAGGAAGCTCGCTGCTTCCTCCCCCTCCCTCCCGTGCAATTGAAACTCTCCTAAACGAGCATCTCGTCTGTGATTTGCTGGATCAGTTTGTTATGTTTTTATGGGCTAGGTTTGCCCAGGTTGTTTTTAATTGCTGTTTTTGGTGCCTGTGTTATCCACAGAGATCTCATTTTTTACAGTGTATTCAGGACACAGGCAGCTATAGCGGATGGTGAGGTGATGTTTGCTGTAAGTGACTGTTTTAGCCTAAAAAATGCGTGGCATCGCTTAGAGCACCTTTAATGAATAGACGGTGGGCCGACTATTTTTACTATGCTGTTGGTTGATTGACATTGATGAGTACGCCATATTTTATGTATGGAGTAAAATAATCCAACTAAGTCTAACAAAATTAGTTTGCAGCTCATGTTCAATCGTATACTTTTACAAACTTTTATTTTAACCGTTAGTCTTCTCGGGCACATCCACGGAAAGTTCAAGTCTGGTTCTAGTCATTGACCCAATCAGATTAGAGGACCTAACATCATTGACCCAATCAGATTAGAGGACCTGCTCCTGACTTCACGGTGACATTATTGCAAGTTTTGAAAAATATTAAAATGATTTATTACAAATTCCTTGTCTGGCTCTTCCTTTGTGCACATGCTGTGAAATGTCTTTTAAAATCTCTGAATACCAAATGAAAATGTCTTGCATGTAACAAAAATGCATGTAACAAAATGTAATACAATACAAGTATAACACCCTTGTCGGTCAAAAGTTGGTCAAGGTTTGAACAGCGTTGGAGTGGCTCAGTTTAAACACCAAGGAGAGCCAAATTGCAGACGGCTCTGTTCAGCTGGTCAACATCAAGCAGGACGGCAGCATCCCAGAGGTTCCAGCTAATGTTGGATATAGCAAATGCTACATGATGTAGGCTAAACCAACATCAGAAAAATAGAACGTGTGTGCCTGTGTGCACGTGCGTGTGTGCGTACGTATGTGTGTGAGTGTGTGTGCGTACGTATGCCCTACATGTCTACTGTGTGTGTGTGAGTGTGTGCATACCTGTTTGTGTGTGTATGTGTTTATGTGTGTCTGTGTGTGTGTGTGTGTGTGTCTGTGCTTGTTAGTGTGTGTGTGTGTCTGTGCATGTGTGTGTGTGTGTGTGCGTGTGCCTGGATGTGGGGACAACAACATCAGAAAAATAGAGCGAGGCCAGAAGGGGAGTGTAAAAGCAGCTGAGAGTGTTCATGTTTACACTATACACACATGCTTAGACTAAAGTGACAAAACTTGAAGCTTTTGTCACTATACCTTAAACACAATGTAACCATACCTTAACAAAAGCGCTGCTTTGCACTTTCCAATTCTGCAACACACATGTCCTGCACACCACACACTATTTCATACATGAGACGCATAGTTCATAAAAGAAATACCATGGGTTGGCATCTATTCAAAATACAAAACACATTGGGTGATTGAAAATACTTAGACACCTGGAAATACTTACTTACAAAACTGAACACCAATCAGATAGGCCTCAGCTGAGCCATTTTGAGAACTTTGCAAGAGGTAGAGGAAGATGAAGACAAAGAATTTCCCCTGGGGATCAATAAAGTATCTATCTATCTATCTATCTATCTATCTATCTATCTAAAGAGAGAGAGGAGTAGGAGGTGGTCGAAGAGGCTATGCACGGAACAATATTTCAGATGATATTAGAGAAACTTTGGTGGATCATGACCTGACAATGAGGGAAGCTGGGCAGAGAGTCCACCAAATCTAAGCCTGTTTTACAGCAGTGTATTTTTTGTTTTTATGTTTTTATATTTTTGTGTTACTGCATTTACTGTACTGTACTGTACTGTGATGTACAGTATTGAGTTGATGTCATTTATAACCTTTCAGTACTTTCATTTTTGTTTTTTGTCAAAACCTTTGTTAAAAAAAAAACATAACAAAAACTGTGTTGCATTGAGCTTCACAGAATCTGAATCCAATCTATGGATGGATTCTACACACAAGGCGATTTGTTGCTTAGCAGGAGAAAATATCGCTTGTGATGTTGATGAGATCCTGTGGCCAGACCCAAACACACGGCAGGATCCATAATCCCACCCACGCACAATTGCCCTGTCCAAGCAGGATCCATAATCCCACCCACGCACAATTGCCCTGTCCAAGCAGGATCCATAATCCCACCCACGCACAATTGCCCTGTCCAAGCAGGGTCCATAATCCCACTGTTTGATTCCTTAAACTTGTGAAAACTGTTATGTGCAACTCACTCTCAACACAAACACGGACTCACAACATGTATATCAATATGTTTGTTGCCGAAATAATGACCTTAACAGAAAGCCACTAACACGATAGCTTGCATTAGGCTTGCGCTGAATTTGATATTTAAACGTTTGCACTAAATGTAAGTCCTGGGCAAACGTTTTGCATTAGTCTAAATGATAAGGGTGAATAAATTGGAAACAAACATTATACTGTAGAAACATGTTAAAGATGCTTAATGTCGGCCCCGGCTGTGGCGCGACTGGCTGGGGCACCTGCACCGTGCAGCGACCCGGGTTTGAGTCCCGCCCTGTGGTCTTTTATGAGAAGACCTGTTGCATAAACTGTTGTTGCTCGAGGCTTTTGATTATCGCACTCTATAACCTTGATCGCCAAACTTTTCTGTCAAACGTTAACGTGAAACGATTAAGCTACCTGTGTTCGAGTTATCAAGGAACTGCACGATATCGCTGTTGCTAGCCAACTAGCAAACAAACGTTTAAAAGAAAGTTGACACCGACGAGCCCTCGCCGCGACACGATGCCTCCCCTCAGCTGTGCACCAGGCTGCGACTCATGCGTTCTTCTCAGCGAAAAGATAGTGGAACTCGAAGCCAGAATAGCGACCCTCCATCAGATTGAGAAGGATGAACAGTTCCTCGACACCATTCTCTCCGTAAGTAACGTTACCTCTCTTACACACACTAATGCCAGATGCCCTGATTTCACTCTGTCCTCCAATACTTTAACCATGCCATGCACTAATGCAACTTCTGTCCCTGTTGCCTCTCCCCGGCCTCTGCTGATAACCAAGCCTGCTCTGCTGGCCAGCTCCACTCCACATCAGCCTGAGCCATGGCGTAGAAGCAAGCATCACAAGCACGGCAGACGGTCCGGACGGCACTCAGGCCCAGCCCAACCTATACGACTGGAAAACCGCTACGCCATTCTGACCGAGGATAAGGAGCCCCTCCTGCCCCGAGACAACCATCCTGGTCCCTCCTCAAAGTCGGCGCCCCCCCGACCCCCCCTCCCCGGACCTCATCAACCTCCACCCTGGTCATCGGCAGTTCCATGGTTAGAGACCTCTGCATTCCCCCATCATGTAGCGGTCCCTCCAAGGTCTACTGCTTCCCTGGTGCCAAGGTCCTTGACATCCAGCAGAAACTCCCAAGCATCCTGGCCTGCCACACCAAGGTCAACAACATCATCGTACACGTGGGCACAAACGACATCAGAGATAAGCAGTCAGTAGCACTGCAGGAAAACTACAAAACTCTCATCACCACCCTGATGGGCACAGAAAAACGCTTTGTCATCTCTGGGCCTCTACCTACCTACAGAAAAGGTGCTGAGAGATGGTCCAGACTGTTCGATCTCCACACCTGGCTCAAACGCTACTGCGCTTCCCTAAGCATCCCCTATGTCAACAACTGGGGCTTGTTCTGGGAGAGGCCCAGTATGCTGAAGCGTGATGGTCTCCACCCAAACCAACATGGAGCCAGGCTACTCTCTGACAACATAGCGTCCACACTGAGGCATTGACATTCTGTAGAAAATATTACAGATTCACGCCCCCCAGGTATTGATTCGAATGGCATTATACATGTGGATGGGTCTGAGAATGTTTTCTGCAGGGTAACATACAATACTACTACCATAGATCAAGCTGCTTCATGCAATAGCATGACTTATGCTTAGTTCTATTCCAACGTTGATTTCTACCAAACGTATAGTAAAAAGAAAAGACAAATTTAAAACTAGAAACCTAACAAATATTCTTTCCATACCTCAGCATATTCCTCAAAAGCCAGAGGCATTTTCAGCTAACATGGGTTTACTGAATATAGGTGCACTTACTACCAAAACCTTTGCAATCAATGATTTTATTAGTGAAAAACAATTGGATTTTCTGTTTCTTGTTGAAACCTGGCTGACTTCACAGCGAAGCTGTTCTTGTTGAAACTTGTCCCCCAAATTATAATTTCTTCCACTCAATTAGACAAGGCAAACGAGGTGGTGGAATTGCCTCCATTCTCTCAAACAAATATAGTTGCACTAGAGTCAACTTTGGTGAATTCGCTTCCTTTGAGTACATTGCCCTCACTCTGAAGGCTGACCCACCTGTACTTCTATTAACCTTATACCGCCCTCCTAAACTATGGGCTGGCTTTCTCGACCAGTTTTCTGAACTTATGTCGCTCATCATCACTAGCTATGATCGGATAATTGTAAATGGCGACTTTAATATTCATGTCAATAAGACAACTGATGCTAAAGCCAGTAAGTTCCTTAATGTGTTGGACAGTTTAGAGCTAAAGCAGCATGTTACAGGACCCACCCACAACCTTGGCAACACCCTCGATCTAGTCATTTCTAGAGGGATAGAAGTCACAGACTTATCAGTAAATGATATAAATATGTCTGATCATTATTGTGTATCTTTTAATATAGTACTACATACTCCAAAAATTCATCCCGAAATTGCAATCAAATTGCGACTCTTGGATATTAGAGCAGAACAGCAGTTCATAGCTCTTATAGACTCCATAAATTTAGATATTTTACATCATCCCATTGATCAAATGGTAGAGGCTCTCAATCATGAATTAGGCGCTATGCTTGATAGAGTGGCACCCTTAAAGGAACACGCCACCCAATGTCAGTAGTAATATATGTTCTTACCTTAACTTTCACGAGTTGAGTCATACCTCTCCCGTGTCCGTACGTGCACTCAAAAGCTCTGGTGCGCGGCTGGACTGTGTTAGCATGTTGCTATGCTAGCGGGCTTTGACGGCAACTAAGCGTAGAAGTAATCAAAAACATCCACGTTTTACCGACTTAAATACAGTTGCACGAGTAGTTGATAGAAATGCTACGGCCAATCAACGTGAAACGTGGCGATTTTCCAAGCGAATAAACCGGAGAACTACAATGTGTGGCGCAATAGCACTTGGGAGTACTTCGACCTAGCGTAGTAGTATTGTTAACACCTAATTGTAGATCCTATCCACCACAGAGTTTAGAATCCATGCTGGATCGACCCTCAGCCTCTCCCTCCCCTCTGAGCGAGAGAGAGGCACACACACTAGAGATGCGCTGATGGGCTATTATTTCAACCATAACTGCATAGCAAAACTTATCATCCATCAGCCATCCATCAACACCAATGTTTTTTGACTAATCTTCGAAACGGCACCCGCCCACCATCCGCTGGTTGTTTTAATAGGCTATGGGTGATGCAGCGCTGCTGACGTGAGGCTAGAAAGCCCTTGCCTGTTCTAGAAAGACTGATCCAATGCAGCAAATATATTAAAAGGCTAAAGTCGAACATTGGCTATGTTGTAGCCTATCCCCAGAATATCAGCAGCAAACTCAGTCTCTGTCTCGCAAAACAGTCTCCAAATAAAACGCACATCGGCCTGTTGCCTATTCTGCCAGCTTGTGACAATATATCGTCCAAAATGCTTGATTGCATTGCATTCTCCACATTTTTAGCTAAATTTTCATGTACCACATCAGCATTTTTGTTCAGTGAATCTTTTGTAAATTGCTTTACAATTACCGTCGGGCCTATAGGCCTATTGCCAGGCTTGCCTCAGCTTCGGTCCTTTTACAATTTTATCATTGTAATAAAAAACGCAATTTGCCACATAATTTCAACATGCTCCTGGCCTACTAATTAATGCCTATTGTACTTTATTTTTTGCAAAAAGAAAGAAATCCTTGATAAAATAACAAGTCATTCACATTATAGGCTACTTTACACACTGTTTTGTCAGGGTGACTGACAAGCCTGTTCTGAAGACTCCCATTCATTTTGACTGCACGAGCGCGTCTTTTTCAGACAGACAGCATTTTATAGCAGGCCATCGGACAAATATGACGCCTCGATAGCCTATTAAAGAAACTCCGACTCCATTCATTCTGAAAGTCCACCGCACAACGTGCATGTTCACATTTTTAGTAGCCTAACAACCGCCAAACTTGCTTGCTTGCCTTATCTAAGTTTTCCGACTATTTTTCGTAGGCCCTATACCTTCTTTTTCCGCTGGATGTTATTGAGTTTGTAGAAGTTTTAGCTCTTACGTTCTGAACATCTCGCACTGCCATCGCCCGATGTCATTTCTGAGTCATATCACTCTCTGTCTCTCTTTTAAATGCCTATTCCCTGAATGGTAGGCTACAATTATGTGTTTTATATAGGCCTATAGGCTAATATCGAAACAAAATAACCCAGGCAGTCTCATCTAGGATATAACACAGGTTGAAGTCAATCAAGTTCGTTCTATTTAGGGAGGTGAATGTGTGTAAACATATGTAGATGACTCAGAAATGACATCGGAAGATAAGGAGTGAATAGTGGTAGAGGCAAGCCGAAGGCTGCTGACAAGGGCCCGACGCTATTGTAAAGCAATTTACAAAAGATTCACTGAACAAAAATGCTGATGTGGTACATGAAAATTTAGCTAAAAATGTGGAGAATGCAATGCAATCAAGCATTTTGGACGATATATTGTCACAAGCTGGCAGAATAGGCAACAGGCCGATGTGCGTTTTATTTGGAGACTGTTTTGCGAGACAGAGACTGAGTTTGCTGCTGATATTCTGGGGATAGGCTACAACATAGCCAATGTACGACTTTAGCCTTTTAATATATTTGCTGCATTGGATCAGTCTTTCTAGAACAGGCAAGGGCTTTCTAGCCTCACGTCAGCAGCGCTGCATCACCCATAGCCTATTAAAACAACCAGCGGATGGTGGGCGGGTGCCGTTTCGAAGATTAGTCAAAAAACATTGGTGTTGATGGATGGCTGATGGATGATAAGTTTTGCTATGCAGTTATGGTTGAAATAATAGCCCATCAGCGCATCTCTAGTGTGTGTGCCTCTCTCTCGCTCAGAGGGGAGGGAGAGGCTGAGGGTCGATCCAGCATGGATTCTAAACTCTGTGGTGGATAGGATCGATCTACAATTAGGTGTTAACAATACTACTACGCTAGGTCGAAGTACTCCCAAGTGCTATTGCGCCACACATTGTAGTTCTCCGGTTTATTCGCTTGGAAAATCGCCACGTTTCACGTTGCGTGGCCGTAGCATTTCTGTCAACTACTCGTGCAACTGTATTTAAGTCGGTAAAACGTGGATGTTTTTGATTACTTCTACGCTTAGTTGCCGTCAAAGCCCGCTAGCATAGCAACATGCTAACACAGTCCAGCCGCGCACCAGAGCGTTTGAGTGCACGTACGGACACGGGAGAGGTATGACTCAACTCGTGAAAGTTAAGGTAAGAACATATATTACTACTGACATTGGGTGGCGTGTTCCTTTAAAGACTAAAAAAAGGCCCTGTAGCAAACTGACACCTTGGATGAACGAAAATATCCATGATCTAAAAAAATCATGTAGAAAAGCTGAGAGAACATGGAGAAAAACTAAGTTACAGATTCACCGTGCCATTCTAAAAGAAAAAATAGCAAATTATAATAGAGCTATTCGGAATGAGAGAAGGAACCACTTCTCTAAGGTAATTGCTGAAAACAGTGGAAACTCTAGGGTGTTGTTCTCTACCATTGATAGGCTATTGCATCAAACACCTTTTGATACACTCAGTCAGGCATCCTCTCTAAGATGCGAAGAATTTGCAGACTTCTTCAAAAACAAAGTAATTTCTATAAGGGAGGCTATTGGTAACACAAGTAATATGTTTGATAGTACACCCAAAAACAGCCCCCCAAAATTAAGGTCCTTTAGCAATATTACTCAATCTGAGCTTGATAAAATTATAACTCAAACCGGCTCCTCAACATGTGTTTTAGATCCAATCCCTACTAGATTCCTCAAAAAAGTATATGATAGCTTAGCTCCCTTTATTCTCAAGGTAATAAATACCTCATTAGAAACAGGTATATTTCCAACTGCTTTTAAAACCGCTGTTGTGAAACCTTTACTTAAAAAGTCAAATCTCGACCATACCAATCTGAGCAACTACAGGCCTATATCAAATCTACCGTTCCTGAGCAAAGTACTTGAAAAAGTTGTTTGTAATCAGTTAAATACCTTCCTCAACGAAAACAGTATCCTTGAAAAATTCCAATCAGGTTTTAGATCAAATCACAGCACAGAAACGGCTCTAGTAAAAATAGTCAATGATCTCAGACTGGCTACTGACTCAAACAAAGTCTCAATCCTTATTCTTCTGGATTTGAGTGCGGCATTTGACACCATTGATCATAGCATCCTAATTCACCGCCTTGCGAAGTGGGTGGGTCTCTCTGATAATGCTCTAAACTGGTTTCAAACCTACATTACTGGCAGAGATTTTTATATCAGTCTAGGAGATCATGTATCTGAAAAACATGACTTGCCTTTTGGTGTGGCCCAGGGGAGCTGCCTTGGTCCCCTGCTATTTTCCCTATATATGCTTCCATTGGGAAATGTCATAAGTCAGCATAATGTAAACTTCCATAGCTACGCAGATGATACCCAATTGTATATTTCTGTGGAGCCAACTAACCCAGATGGCCTTTGCTCCCTCACTGCATGCCTAACCTACATTAATCAGTGGATGAGCAAAAATTTTCTGAAACTAAATGATGACAAAACAGAGGTACTTTTGGTGGGACCAAAACTAAAGCGAGATATTGTTCTTAGTAATCTGGGGAACTTGGCACACCAGGTCAAACCAAAAGTAACAAGCCTCGGTGTCATCTTAGATGCAGAGTTAAGTTTTAAGCCCCATATCAGTAAAGTTACTCAAACAGCCTATTTCCACTTGAGAAACATTGCCAAAGTGCGGCCCTTTTTAACTCAACAAGATGCAGAAAAACTAATTCACGCCTTTATCACTAGCAGGTTAGACTACTGCAATGCACTTTTCACTGGTCTTCCCAAAAAACATCTAAAGAAATTGGCACTCATACAGAACTCTGCGGCTAGACTTTTAACTAAGACTAAGAAGAGAGAACACATCAACCCTGTGTTGGCTGAACTGCACTGGCTCCCTATTTCCTATAGAATTGATTTTAAGGTTATGTTAATTACTTACAAAGCTCTGAATGGCACAGCACCTTCATATATCTCTGAGCTTTTAATATCTTATCAACCACAAAGGAAACTTAGATCATCCAATTCTAATCTTTTAATCGTACCCAAAGTGCTCCACAAACAAAGTGGAGAAGCTGCTTTTATCCATTATGCCCCCAAACTATGGAACACCCTGCCTCTGTACATCAAGCAGGCGAGTTCAGTAAATATTTTTAAAAAAGATCTGAAAACATACCTGTACAGGAAAGCTTTTAGTTAACTCGTCTTATCCTGTAGACTACTTTTTCAGATTATTCTACATCTGCTGCTATTGGAGGGCGCAGCCAGCCAGAAGCAGATGGGCTCCCCCTATTAAGTCAGGTTCTGCTCAAGTTTTCTTCCTGGAATATGGGAGTTTTTCCTTGCCACAGTTGCCATATGGCGTGCTTGTGGGGGGTAAGAGGGTTAAGGCTGCCAGTCTTATGACATGTCATTTTCTATATTTTTGATATGTTGCTGAGTGGATCATAAACGGCCCCAGCAATGAAGAAATGTGATTGATAATGACTGACTGACTATTATTTTGTTACATGCTTCAAATGTAAAGCACTTTGAGCTGCATTCTGTGTATGAAAGGTGCTATACAAATAAAGCTTATTATTATTATTATTATTATTATTTTATGGATCCCACCCCGACTCTCTCTCCCATTCGCTTCTTGTCATTCTCCATTATCCTATCTCGTTAAAAAAAAACATAAGCCCAAACAATATACTTAAAAAAAAAGATATTTAATGTCAATGAATTTCATGTGCAAGTCTGTGCGACAGGACATGGAAGTGGTCTCACTGTTGAGGTGCTGTTCCGAATGTGTTGGGGTCACTGCTAGCACGAAAGGACGAATTGATAGGACGAAAATACACTGCCTGGCCAAAAAAAGGTCTATAGGCCTAATTAGTATTAGAAGTCACACACTCTAATATTTTGTTGGACTGCCTTTAGTCAGACCACTGCGCAGTCTTCTCCAGCACATCCCAAAGATTCTCAATGGAGTTAAGGTCTGGACTCTGTGGTGGCCAGTGGGGTTAAGGTCTGGACTCTGGTGGTCAATTAATGTGTGAAGATGATGTCTCATGCTCCCTGAATCACTCTTTCACAATTTGAGCCCGGTGAATCCTAGCATTGTCATCTTGGAATATGCCCATGCCATCAGGGAAAGCAAAATCCATTGATGGAATAACCTGCTCATTCAGTATATTCAGGTAGTCAGCTGACCTCATTCTTTGGGCACATAACATTGCTGAACCTAGACCTCACCACCTGCAGCAACCCAGATCACACCACTGCCCCCACAGGGAGGCTCATATCTATTGGTCAGTTAAATCCAGGTGGGGACCTTTTTTGTCCAGGCGGTGTATTTGATTGCTCCATTCTTTTGAGATCACCGACTAACTGACCCCTCTCCTCCATGTTCCTTCAGCCAAGTGGTTGTTGTTTGGCTGGAACTGTCATGCACTGAGGCTGCAGGAAGAGAGCTGTGCCTAAAAGCAAACTCAATCAAGCACAACAGTGACCGTCCACTTTGTTTCTGGACACAAACATCCCATTCATTTTGGGAACTTGATTATAAGCCATAATATCGTAACTGTCCCAGATAACTATGTGAGCGATTATACATGCTCATATAGACGCCACAAGTTCATATGAAGGTTCAGAAATAGAGTTTGTGAACCTGATCCCAGAATCCATAGTTTACACACCACTTATTTTACCACTGCAGCCCAGCCCACAATGGACCTGCATGAGCCAGTGATCCCTCCCTGAGGGGATGGTTTTATGCTGCATTCGTGACAACTGCAAACTCAGAAGCCATGACTTGGAAAAATCCCGTATTCCACAAAGTGTTTTCATGAGATCAGTTCAGAAAACAAATATGGATTTTCGCAGTAACATGTCTGTGTTTTTGTGCTAACAGGGAATGCATAAGTAAGTTATAACTGCTCGCTGTTGTTGTACAAGAACAAGAAAGTCTCCATGAATGTTTCTATTTGTGGTCTTCATTTAGTGATAACCAAGAATAGCTAGATTTGTTAAAAAACAACAACAACAAAAAACAGTACATCACCACTAGTGACAATGCAATCACAAGTCGAGTAGGCTACTCAGCGCAAAACATTTCACCCAACCTTGAAATATCTGGCCTTGCATAATTTTCCCCAAGGAGGTTGGGATTTACAAATCTCTAGCGTGTCATGAACACATTCATGCTCTTATGTGTAAGGTTAACCATAACCCTACTAAATAACCTGTTTGTTTTGACTACAATATTTGAGTTGACTGTGTTACTTGGGTGCGGTATGGCTGTGTGTTCAGCTTTTATAAAACCGCCGCTTTGAAATTGCCAACCAATGCACCAGCCGCTGTTATCAGTATCAATAAACACAACTGTTTCTCCTTTCCCTGTTCTGCACCATCCACATATAATTCTGGAAAGTGCGGTATGTGAATGACCCATTAGCACAGACACAAGAAGAAAACAGGACAGATACATGTTCATGCTATTAGGAAGATCTTAAATCTCTTTATTATTACTCCAAAGTACAGCATCAGCAATCAAATTCAGTCAAAAGTGATTGTATGTCACTGGTATGGGCTATGTCAAGAAGATAAATCATTCTGAATGCAATGTATAGGATAAAACGCAATATTTGATGCTCTAGTCAGATAGTCAAAATATCATCTGCTGCTGCACCGAACAGGTGTACCTGATTCAGACAGGAGTCTGTTAAAACCCTGGAAAATTTTCAGAGGCAATTTAGAAAATAGGGTTAATCATCTTACATAACCTATTGTAACACACAATACAAATAAATGAATGATTCATTGATTGATGAACATTGACATGTGTCAATGAATACACTTGAATTTGGCTTATCAAATGACACCACTTAGCAGTTAATTCTTGTGCTGTTTTTTGTGGTGTTTTGTGGTTTTTGTCATGGTGTAATTTATCCATGTTCTGTAGTGACAGACATCCAAAGACACTGTTTCTTTTGTGTCATATCTTGTATTAACACCTTGAAGAACATATTTATTCAGGGCGTTCTTTTGAATTAAACCTCCACCTGAGTCCCCCTGAAAAAGACATGCATGGGTTCTTAGTGTATGAACACATCTGATCTGATCACCTACAAATCGCAGCAGTTTCAAGGCAAATTCACACAAAAGATGAAGCCACCGTCGGGCATTATCCCTTACACGTTCTATATGGAATATGGAGGACATGAGATGACAGGATAAATAAATAAATGCAGACATAAATTATGAGATGTAGCCTACAAATGAGATGAATGTACAGTTTGGTCATGAAACTAGTTATAAATACATTCTATTATGTATTTCTTTGTTTTTTTCTGTATTTGTTCATTTATTTATTTCTGTCTTTCTGTCTATCTTACGTAGGCTGTATTTCCACATTGCTTCATTTATGTTTATGTTTATGTCTAGTTTCTTAAAAGACGCATTTACAATGACATCGATAAATGTTACATTAGGTCACAGAATAATGAGTGTTGTAACAAAGTCATTGTTATGTAAATGTTGATACAGTTGTGATTTGTTACACTGAAGTCAACCCCCCAGTTCTACAGAACATGTTGTAGCAAATTGCTGGTTTAGAGAACCGCATCTTGTAACAAATCTGTGTTGTGAATTGAGCTTTAAATGTCATGTTCAAGTTCCACAGTAAAAATCCAGAAATAAGCACTTAAGACATATCCTTCTATATTCATATACTGAAGACACATATCCTTATTCAGTAGGTTATATCTGAAAACAGTAGAAATATAAGCCAAAAAACGTACTTCGTGCGCTTGAGATGATAGTGTGATGCCCAAGTGAACAACTTGACCTGTGCTTTTCCATTCATATGAGGCTCTTCCCAGGTGAACATCACCACACATGATTTTCCCCGCGTCTGTTAAAACACACACACACACACACAGAAAGAGAGGGAGAAATTTCAGTTAGGCCACTTTTTCAGACATATATTACTCTGAACAACTGTAATGGCTTGTTGGTATATAACCACATTACTGTTTAATCTGTAGCTAATCTGTCATATTTCTAAATCAGTTCTACATTGAGGCTACATAAGAAGCATACTTTGCAAAAGATTTAAAAAGTTATAACGTACCACCACTACTAGTATCCTGACCAACAAGCACCAAAGAAGGAGTGTTAGATGCCACCATTTTCTGAAAATTCTCTGGCTTACAGTCCTCATCAGCAGGGAGGGAAATGTCTCTGCCAAGGACCCATGTAGTGACTTTGCATAATAGTACAGACAACAGTAAAAGTATGGCTCTCCAAGGATCGTCTGTTAAATAAAATACAAGATATTGATCTGGCTGAAACAGTAGCCACAAGAGAAGGGTGATATACAGTACGGGACCTTCTTGATGTGTCTCATGGCTCATGGATCACTAGTTACTCAAGCAGAGAGCTGCCTGGTTAAGATCAGGCAGTTTAGAAATATTATGAATTTAACCCATGCATCATTGAAATGACCATTACAGTTTGGTATAGATAAAAAGAGTAGCATAGGTTGGCATCATTTAATTTAATTTTCATTTCATTTACTTCAAAAAGAATTTCACAGACACAACTCTGAGATACACTAGAGATAACATATTATATTGTAACGATTGATGAGACTCACAGTTGTCCAATCAAAGGTTTATTCAGCAAAAGTGGGAATCACACAATGTATAGTGTACCTATAGCTGCTTTCAGACATAGGTGCAGGCCGCAGGTTCTTCGGATATCAAGCGTTTGGGCCGTATATCTGAACAACGTATCCCGACATTTGGAACTCAGCGGTTGGGCCGTATATCTGAACAACGTATCCCGACATTTGGAACTCAGCGGTTGGGCCCAGGCCCGTCGCTAGAAGGCAAGCAAACCAAACAATTGCTTGGGGCCCCGAGCTGGCCAGGGGCCCCAAGACAACGACTGGTTAAGAATAAAATGCAACGACAAACTGTGAGCGCCCCTTAGGGACCGTTCGTTATTATGACCGCCGCGCAGCGAAGCGGCGGTCATATAGGTTTAGTCAGATTTTTTTTTTTTTTTTTTTTTTCTTTTTCGCATGCCCAAATTTCTGTCAATGATTCCCGGGACACTGAAAGACCAGGGTACACGAAACTTGGTGGGCATGTAACCCCACATAGATAGCATGGAACCATCGTTTTTCGTTTTGATCTGTAGCCCCCCCGCTGGACTGGACCCCCGAAAGGAGGGTAGGGCAGACACAGTTTTCTGTGAATATCTCGAAAACCGTAGGGTTTAGGAGGACCATTTTTTTTTTGTATGTTGATCTCAAGGGGCCATGTCAACCCATTCCATAACCACTCATTTCATGTATAGCGCCACCTAGTTAAACCCAAAAAAGTAAAAATGAGGTGTTGTAATTGAAGGTATCTGTGACCTAACAAAGTCAAAACTGTACAAAATTGGAAGTGTAGGATCATTATGACACCCTCTGTATGCACGCCAAGTTTCGTGGAATTCCGTTCATGGGGGGCCACACAATAAATTAATTTATGTTACTATACACCAACTGGCCTGTAGGTGGCCGGAGACATTTTTCTGAGAATATCTCGATAACCGAAGGGCCTAGGAGGTCCACCTTTTTTATGTATGTTGGTCTTAAGGGGGCATGTCAACCCATCCCATTACCACTTATTTCATGTATAGCGCCACCTAGTTAAAAATTAAAAAGCAAAAAATGTGGTGTTTTCATCACAATATCTCTGGCTGACAAGGTCAAAACTGCACGAAATTAAAAGTGTAGGACCATTATGACACCCTCCGAATGCATGCCAAGTTTTGTGTACTTTCGTTCAAGGGGGGCCTTACAATAAAATAATTTATGTGTACACTTAGTGACGTACACCAACAAGGATTCCCGGGACACTGAAAGACCGAGGTACACAAAACTTGGTGGGCATGTACCCCCACATGGATAGCATGGAACCGTAATTTTTCGTTTTGATCTGTAGCCCCCCCGCTGGACTGGACCCCCTGAAAGGAGGGTAGGGCAGACATAGTTCTCTGTGAATATCTTGAGAACTGTAGGGCCTAGGATGACCATTTTTTTCCGTATGTTTGCCTCCAGGGGTCATGTTAACCCATTTCATGTGCACACATGTGCACAAACAGATACACACACACACACACACACACATACATTCACAGTAATCATACGTATGACACATACTCACACAGTAGACATATGTACGCTTGCATGCACAGGCACATACGCAGGCACACACACAAGCACGCACACACACACACACACACACACACACATGCATAACATAAACATGTACATGCACACATGCACACAATTCAAGAATTTCTCAGAATTATGAACAGGCAAGATGGAGGTGGGGTTGTATAAAATGAATTTTACATGTGAAATCTGTGAACTAATCATGTTTTGGTACTTGTTGTCTAGCAGATATCAGTGAGAATTGAGTGTGGATAATGCAATTTAGTGAGACAGTTGTGCTGGACTGGGCGGCGGTCATATTTTGTACCGCTCTGCGGTACATCTAGTTTATAAACGGGGTCACCGGAGGAAAATAGGGGAGGGTCATGTCTTTTTATTCTTTGTTGAGGGGAGGGTCATCTAACTTTTTTTTGTCTAGAAGGGAGGGTCACCCATCTTTTGTATTAATGAAAACAGCAAAAAATCAAAGTGGCTTGTTTTATTGTTGATTTCTGTCGCCATATAACGTTCTCTTTCGTTCCATAGCTCTGTCAACATTGAACAATGAAAATAAGGGAGATTTCCCGGGTTTCTCACGCAAAATACGGAAAATGTCAACATTCGTCCCCATTAACGTTGAAAGGGTTGGAGCAACAAAGTAGCCTACTTTATTCACGCCTAACAGCCTATATCCATTTGGTCAACTTTATCCAGCCCTAAAACAGCTAAATTTAACTTTGGTTTACTTGTAGTTTACCGTGTAGCCTAACTTCTGCATGCTTAACATAGCCTAAAGCATACTTGTGCTTCATTCATCCACACATCCAGCTCCTAACGTTTTGACAAGCATTTCTACCAATTGACCTTGTTCCTGCCCATATCTAGCTTTGCTGTCTCCATCCTTTCTGTTTTTGTTGTTTGCAAAAAAATATATAGTATTTATTGGTAACCAGCAACAAGTGCAATTTGTTATTCGCTGTCATTCTCTCTCCTGCCAACAAAAACGTTCCAAGTAGCAGTGCGTAATTCTGCTTCATAAAGTTGAACAAATACATTTGGTCATATAAATAGCCAGTTTATGGTCTACAGCAGGGGTGGGCAACTAATTTCCCCAAGGGGCCACATGACAAACTGGGACTGTTGAGGAGGGCCGGACCTAAAATACCGAACTCAAGTCTGAACTCAATTCTGTCCAATTCTATTCTGTTCTTGTATAACATTAATTAAATCATATGGTTTTGTTTACTACTACTCGTAAGAACAGATGAAAATGTGAGGGAGACAAAGGAAAAACAGCAATAGGCTATTTAATCTATGTCCAGTATTTAATCCTCATTCTCGAAAATGATTTTTTGACATTGACATTTTTTTTTTTAGTTTTCAAAGACTGATATAAAAAAGTACTACAATATCTATATAACTAGATGTACCGCAGAGCGGTACAAAATATGACCGCCGCCCAGTCCAGCACATTTTTTCCACAAAAAGAAATCACGCTGAAAGGCCTATATGATTCTAACTGTCTCACTAAATTGCATTATCCACACTCAATTCTGACTGGTATCTGCTAGACAACAAGTACCAAAACATGATTAGTTCATAGATTTCACATGTAAAATTAATTTTATACAACCCCACCTCCATCTTGCCTGTTCATAATTATGAGAAATTCTTGATTGTTTGTGTTATGTTTATGTTATGTGTGTGGGTGTGTGGGTGTGTGTGTGTGTGTGTGTGTGAGTGTGTGTGTGTGTGTGTGTGCCTGCGTATGTGCCTGTTCATGGAAGCGTACATATGTCTACTGTGTGAGTATGTGTCATACGCAGTGCCGGCCCAAGCCTTTTGGGGGCCCTAAGCAGAATTTGATTTGGGGGCCCCCTCCCACAACGCAATCACCTGTGCTTGGTGATAAATGACAACTTCACACTATAATGTCATATTATAAATTAATACAGTGAGGTTATGTATTAATACAGCGACTGATTATGAACTACTGTCCTCTTGGACACAGATGCATAAGGACCCTCTCCCCCTACCCTCTTTGTGCAAATGTGGGTACAAACGGGTGTGTGTGTGTGTGTGGGGGGGCTGGGTGGGGGGGGGTTAGATGTGATTTCCTGTATTCTGGTGCATTTTTGGGATGGTCAGCTGGAGAAGGGCAGTACCTAAATTTGTTCAGATTCATAGCCTTTTGCTTTTTGACTTATTGGTAGTGAATTCACACAACTACTTGGGGTTCAGGGTCCCTTGACCTCTTGGGCTCGGTAGGCTCATTCAGTAATCCATCCTTGCTCACATGCCAAAAATTTTTTGGGGCTCCAATCTAGACTTCTGGCCCCATGTGCTTGGTAAACCAATGTATTAATATAGTTGTTATTTACACCAACCCTGTCACCTTTTAATCTTAGAGGGTACTAAAATCACAGATTTATTTGAAACATTCATATTCAAAGTGAAGCACTAAGGGTGGTTTACTGAAGTTGAATTGACAAATAACAAAATACAACAGCATTTGTATTTGTTGTAAACAAGTACATCAGTTTAATGACTTGTTTTTCATCAGATTTGCTGAACAAATCCGCAAATGTGCATTAAATGAGCAATTTTCAACTACAAAATAAAAACAAAATAGACAAACATTAATAATCAAAAATAAAATGTCCCAAAAAATAGATAATTATTCCTACTTCGTTCCTGGTTTTTAGGCATCTGCAACTCTGCAGTGGACGAATCTGCAATGATTAAATAAATACATAAATAAAAAATAAAAAAACGATGTTAAATGTGTCGTGTCATATTAACAGGCTATGTAACCATTTGCCATCAAGAAAACCTCACCTTCTGGTAGGTAGAGTTAGGTAGAGGTAGAGATGTGCTCCAAAGGACTTCAACAGTGTCTCTAAAAAAAAAGAATATTGCATAAGTGCATAGTTGATCGAGCAGAATGAGTTTATTTTGCTATCATTACTTACACTCAAATAACAAGCAATTCCACATGTAACAATTCGTATTCTATTGGCAAATGAGGCATACTCAAAAGAGTATACTTAATTGCAGTATGGTGAACGCTTAACATGGTGATCTACTGCAGCCTAAATATTAGGGTAGCACCGCTACATCACTTGCCACTATCTTAATCAAATGTAAATTTATTTTCATCACAGAAGTCTCCCCACCCAACATGGTATATTTTCTCAAACACTACCATCTCTCTCCAAAGATCTTAGAGCAGAGCGGACGTACTGTTACATCTTTGCCTATGAAGCTGGAACGTTACCGATGCCCAGAGTCGCGCTAGTCAGTGGGTTGGGTTGGGACTGGGAGCCTGGGCTTAGTCTGTTGTTGCTATCAGACTTACCACTATGTCACATATTATAGAGCAGTAATAAACTATCAACACTTTCAGGTGCGAAATCAGAAACAATCCCTCTGTGGTAAATTTGCCTTCAGCTACGTTTTCATGTAGCTACTGTAGTGCTAATGTCCACTTCAGTCAGCTAGCTAACTTTAATTTACGACATAATAAGCCCACCTAGAGCTAGGGTACATGCTTGATTGAACATCCAAAACAATCCCAATATCCTTGACATCTGAAATACATCTAGATAAATATATATTAATGGGAGACATTTCTCTGTTGATGGCGGAGATTTAGCTCTGGTGATGGCTTATATTAGATCATGACAGCTAGCTAGCTACCTCAAGCACAAAACATACTGTAAATAATCATGCAAAACATACCTGTATCTTGCTAGTTTTTCTCCTCCTCTGTCATTTTCTTCGTTCTGTTTTCGGCACCAGAGGGATACGTCCTTTTTTGTGACTTGTCTGAACATTACCGTCTCTTCCGATTGTTGAACTTGATGCAGTGTCTGCACGAATTGTATATGCACCCGAGGTGTCTACTTTATGCGCGTGACTCAAAGGCTGGCAGACACAGTAGCAGTAGGCAGGCATATTAATCATGAAATCATAATTTTCTTGATTTGAATGATAATTGTTTCATTTATTCATTCATTGATGTCACTTGTTTACGTTATTTATTATGTAAAAAAAAAAAAGAAACTCGATTGGGGGCCCCCTGGTGGCCAGGAGGCCCCAAGCAGCCGCTTAGTTCGCTTATGCCTCGGGCCGGCCCTGGTCATACGTATGATTACTGTGAATGTGTGTGTGTGTGTGTGTATCTGTTTGTGCACATGTGTGCACATGAACTGGGTTAACATGACCCCTGGAGGCAAATATACGGAAAAAATGGTCATCCTAGGTCCTACAGTTCTCAAGATATTCACAGAGAACTGTGTCTGGCCTACCCTCCTTTCGGGGGGTCCAGTCCAGCGGGGGGGCTACAGATCAAAACGAAAAATGACAGTTCCATGCTATCCATGTGGGGGTACATGCCCACCAAGTTTTGTGTACCCCGGTCTTTCAGTGTCCCGGGAATCCTTGTTGGTGTACGTCACTAAATGTACACATAAATTGTTTAATTGTAAGGCCCCCCATGAACGAAAGTACACAAAACTTGGCATGCATTCGGAGGGTGTCATAATGATCCTACACTTTCAATTTCGTGCAGTTTTGACCATGTCAGCCAGAGATATTGTGATGAAAACACCTAATTTTTTGCTTTTTAATTTTTAACTAGGTGGCGCTATACATGAAATAAGTGGTAATGGGATGGGTTGACATGGCCCCTTGAGATCAACATACAAAAAAAAGGTGGACCTCCTAGGCCCTACGGTTCTCGAGATATTCACAGAAAACTGTCTCCGGCCACCTACAGGCCAGTTGGTGTATAGTAACATAAATTAATTTATTGTGTGGCCCCCCATGAACGGAATTCCACGAAACTTGGCGTGCATTCAGAGGGTGTCATAATGATCCTACACTTCCAATTTCGTGCAGTTTTGACTATGTTAGGTCACAGATACCTGCGATTACAACACCTCATTTTTACTTTTTTGGGTTTAACTAGGTGGCGCTATACATGAAATGAGGGGTTATGGAATGGGTTGACATGGCCACTTGAGATCAACTTACCAAAAAAAAATGGTCCTCCTAAACCTTACGGTTCTCGAGATATTCACAGAAAACTGTGTCTGCCCTACCCTCCTTTCGGGGGGTGCAGTCCAGCGGGGGGGCTACAGATCAAAACGAAAAACGATGGTTCCATGCTATCCATATGGGGTTACATGCCCACCAAGTTTCGTCTACCCCGGTCTTTCAGTGTCCCGGGACTCATTGACAGAAATTTGGGCATGCGAAAAAGAAAAAAAAAAAGAAAAAATCTGACTAAACCTATATGACCGCCGCTTCGCTGCGCGGCGGTCATAATTAGGCTAGGCCATGAAAATGTGAAGGAGTCAGTACAACCATAGGCCTGTGCCACCATTTCATCAACACTCAGCAATATTTCATCATTAAATCATTACCATCATTAAATTAACTCTATGCAGAATTAGACTATGAAAATGTGGAGCAGACGTAGGCTGTCATTAGTTAATCAACATGCACAAAGAAAACTATTTAAAAAATGTAGGCTATGTTTTTGCTTTAACTTTATGCACAAAACTGTGATTGGTCAACTCGCCCTGTGTGTTGAGCCGGCTGCTTCAAGCAACCTGTGGTTCATACTAGTTCGCTAACATAAGCTTTGCAAATAAACTCTGCCAGTAACGTTTTGAAATTAACACTTCGTATCGCCAACAAACAGCAGGAGTTCGTTCTGACAACCTTTGCGGTGGTGAGCGACGCAGACATAAGACACACAAAACTTTGAAAGGTTTACGCCGACTTAAAGGCAACTGCATTGTGTCGACGCAGAAGCATAAATTCTATTCACCAGCACAATTCAGTGAGGGTGTTTAGGCCTACATCGTATGCATCCACGCACAAATGTATGGGCGTACAAATAGCAGTCGCTTTCAAAATAAAAGCAACGATATTGATTTGCGTGCATTATCTCTATGCTAGGCTCTTGACTATTTGTTCTTTCACGGACCTTACGCGGGCCGGTCAGGGAAAGCCCACGGGCCGGATGTGGCCCGCGGGCCGTATGTTGCCCATGTATGGTCTACAGTGTAGTTGGTAATGGTAGGCCAACTTGGAGTGAATATACAGGGGGAATTCTTTGTCTAGCTGAGTAGCCTGGCAGGTGCGCATGTACCCTACGGCCGAACACTGCAAGCGCTAATAATTCGTGCTCTCACGACAACCACGTCGTTAACTTAAATAGGCCTAGGTTAACATCACTCTGAGTTCGCATTCAAGCAAGCAAAACGATGATTTGAATAGGCCTACATCTGTTTCTCTGGAAGGGCAAGGGGTAACAACAGGACAACACAGAGACAGGCCAGAATGCAGGACTCATGTTATGAGAGTATTACACTAATATGGGATATTCTACGGAAAAATATATTAAAACGGCAAGACAGCGGGGAAACGTTAAAATGATAAACCCGGAAAAAGTTGGCATGTTAGGTATTTTTCGGTCCCTGTGATTATTTGTGAAATTGTGCAAACGGCCTTTTGAAGTCATTTGAGAAGGAAGAAGTGTAGCAAGCTCCCAAATTGACGCTCGTCTGGGAAATTGAGTTTTGGATAATGTTCAGCTTTAGTGTTGACGAACTGACCGAAGTGTCGGTTAAATAACCCGGTTCGTGTCACTGAGCCGGGAGAATCGAGTGCCAAACGTCAAAAACCGACTCAGTGTTCCTAACATCATTCGTTTTCACATACAGAGCAACACTGGCTTGATTGGCTGTGCTCGAGTGTTCTCGTCGCTTCATCGTATCGCGTATTAGCGCCTCTACTGGAGTGGTAGTATAATCAGTCAAACAAACTATGATGAGCCTGCATGGCTCTGGGCCTCAAAACCGTGGCTGCCAAACGAGTCAAACAGTTCGCTAGGTTCTCCGGGCCTCGTCATAACCGTGACTGCCACACGAGTCAAACAGTTCGCTAGGTTCTCGGCAAGTTGTAATCAACCGATCACATAAGCCTTTAGAAGCCTTTAGATGCTTATGTTCATGGAAATCTTATCGATGGGAAAGTATTATATCACATACCTACAAATACACATAGGCCTAATGTTATCTTAGTAGTCATGTTAAATAAATGCTTAGATTAGAAGTGAATGACTGTAGGCTGCAGGCTGTCACGAGGAGACAGAATGAGACCGAATGTAACCGTGCAACCGCTGTATACCCTTTATCTTGTCTTGGTTCTCGGCATGTTTGATTCATACCATTGTTAGTGCATCGTAGCCTAGATGGATTTATTCATGGCAATTCACACATTATGGATGGGGAAGTAGGCCTACATCTCATATTAGCATACACGTCATATTATCTTAAAGTTATAAAGTGAAATGTTAGAGAAGTGAATGTTGCTGGCTTCATAGTAGCCTCACGAAGACCGTGCCAGGCTGAACGAGACCGTAACCGAGGGTGAGTAATGTTATCAAACGGTCTAGGTTCTCGACAAGTTAGTTATTAACCAAGCCTTATTCTAGTATCCTAGATGATTGTGTTCATGGCAATTTACACATTATTGATGGGGAAGTAGCCTACATCACAAGCTTCAAATAGGCTACACATCTAGGTAGCCTAGTTATAAAGTTAAATGTTGCTGGCTTCGTCACGAAGAGACCGCGCACTACTTAGGCTACTAAACGAGACCGTAACCGAGGTATAGGCTATGAGTCTATATCAAAACGGTTGTCTAGGTTCGCGGCAAGCCTTGTTTTTAGTGCATCGTAGATGCTTGTGTTCATGGCCATTCATATATCGATGGGGAAGTTCATCACATAGGCTACCAATACACGTCATGTTATCTTTGTAGTTAGAAAGTTAAATGTTAGAGAGGTGAATGTTGCTGGCTTCATAGGTTCACGAAGTGACCGCGCGCCAGGCTACTGGAGACCGTAACCGAGGGTATGATGAGTCTAATCAAACGGGTGTTATCGCAACTTTGAGTTCGCAGAAACCTATTTATTTCTCGTGCATCTTAGGTGATTGTGTAGCCTACATAGATGTTCATAGGCTACATTACCGATGGATATAAAATACAAATACGTCATGTTATCTTGGTAGTTATGTTAAATGAGATGTTTGTTGGTGTATGTCACGAGGAGCCTACAACAGGTTAGAGACCGTAACCGTGCTAATGCATGAGTAATCAAACGGGTTTCTAGGTTCTTGGTAAGTTGAGTTATCAACTGATCCCAAAAGCCTTTATGTTTCGTGCATCTTGGAATTGTTCATTGAAATTCATATGCTAAATTACAAAGGGGGGAAATATTATATGACATAGGCTTATCTTGGTAGTTAGTTAAATGTTAGAAGTGAATAGGCTATTGGTAGGCTCACGAGGAGACCGCGCACAGCTGACTACTGAACAAGACCGAATGTAACCATGGGCAGTGCTTGAGTCTAGTGTAGGTCAATATGAGTGTGTATGTCAGCTAATTTCAGAGACATGGAGAGCATGACATTTGCAGCTTGAGGCTACATGTCTTGGAGCGACTATGGCGGGGGAAGTAACGCACGATATAACCCCCCCCGTCGCGCGAACCGGTGACCGAATCTATTAACTCGGTAGGCCAACCAACGACCGTCCGGTTGAACCGACTTGCGTATAAGAGTCGGTTGTCCCATCACTATTCAGCTTCGGCAGCTTTACAATGACTGAGGAAGCCTAGAGACGAGTCCATAGCAACAAGTTCATGTGTTGAATTTGTTAATACCCAGTGTGCTTTGTTGAATGGTCTCAATGCTTTATTGTTTTATTTCATGTGAATAATTACTAGAGGAGTAACTTTTCAAGTAGGCTAATGCAGTTGCAGGAAGTGTGCATTTAGTTTCCATTGTGTTTCCACAACAATGTGAGTAAATACTGAAATGGCCACCATCTTGGTGAAGTGTGATGTGTAAGATCAGAAAGCAGAGGTTGAATTTAGGGCGGTAGCATATGGTAGCATATTATGTTGATGTGTTTTCATAGTGCAGAAGACATTGACAATTGGCCAGGGAGGGTCATGTCATTTTTGAAAATGCTGCTGGAGGGTCGTTGAAAACTATATAGCAGGCAGGGGAGGGTCATGCAACTTTTGATCGAAGCACTTAAAATCCCTCCGGTGACCCCGTTTATAAATAACGAACGGTCCCTTACATGCAGTGAAGTGCAACAACACTGTTACCGGCAATACCGGGATCCCCCTCAAGGGGGCCCCTCTCAGTAGTCGCTGATACGGCTCTGGTCGCTGACAGCAGCCAGCCAGCCAGGTTCGTGAGCTCTGCTGCCGGGAAAATATAAAAACTCGCAGTTATGTCTATGGTCATAATGAAGCGAAGTTATGCGTCTGGAAGCCGCCAGAAAAGAAAGAAGAGAAAGGAAGAGGATGACAAGAAAAAAACAGATAGTGGTAAGTGATAAATTACACTGGATGAAATAGCTCTACTTGTCTTGTACAAATGGTGTAATGTCGCAGCAGGAAGGCTAGCCTAGCAAAAAATGCTTATGTTAACTACCTGCCTGACGGCCCATGCTGCTTGTAATAAACTAGAACAGTTAGCGCAACTTTTTTTTCAAACGGACAGGAATATGGTTACATACTGTAATATGTTTATTAACGGGATAAGGAAGACGCAGATCTGTTCCAGAATCACTGTTTATCGTATTTAATGACATAACATTGCTATAGCTTTGTAATAGGTTTTGATAAAAAGTGGCATAGCTTCTCTGCTATACTAACTATTCGACCATGATAATCTATTTACCAAATGGGGGTTAGGAAAACCACACGATAAATTCCGTGCATCAAAGCAGACTGAAACATTCATTTCTAGTAGTATCATGCACGCCAGCTGTATACTGTCTTTAAAGCACTGTGCGCCTTTTCAAACAGCAGAATGCTTAAATGCTATGTTAAGCTACAAGTAGGCCTAGGTCAATGTATAACATTAGCTTGGGATGTTTTTACAGTAAGCATTGGTAGTTGTGAAAGTAGCTGCATCCCTTCTAAATATCAAAATATGGAAATGCTAACATATCTTTTCTTTCTCCCTCAAGGTGCTTTGCTTAAATTTCTCAGCCCTCAGGCTCTTCCTAAGGTAGGGTGACCAGACGTCCCCGGTTTCCGGGGACAGTCCCCGATTTCGGTGACCTGTCCCCGGCTGGAGCTGTCCCCGGAAAAGTCCCCGGTTTTCACTGTGACTGACAGACCCGAAATTGGAATAAAAAAAAGAAAGAGAACACTGACCAAACGTACAGTTGCGCACCCTTCACGTACAGGCTCAAGCCAGTCAAAGCAAGCGCTCAGCTCAGACCTCAGAGATGTTCTAGAATGCCCATATTTCTGGTAGGCTATTTCGATTGGTGGAATAGCAGCACGGTAGAATCTTTAAAATGAAACCACTTGTGCGGGGGACTTATTAAACTATTCATCACGAAGTCCAGGTTAAACTAAAATTGCGGAGTACTCGTCACACAGATAGCATAGGCTACATATCATACGCAGATATCACGTGAACGGTCGGAATCTAAGCTTTCCAATGATATTAGCGCCAAGTTGCTGTGATAAATGGTTTGCGAGAAAATTAACTAACTTATGTAACAACTCTAGCGTATGCCTACAACAAGCGGTTCCTGAGTAGTCCGGTTTTGAAATTGCAACAAATTTCTACATGGTCTCCAACTTTGGGCCAAAATTATAATGTATACCTATTCTCATGTAAACTATTTATGTCAGTACAAACTTTTTTGTAAATTGTTTAGCCAGAGTAGGCCTATCCCACCATAATGGTTGTCATTTGCCAGATTCCAGACAATCACCTACAAATATCAATGTAGCCTATATTTCTACTGGTATGCTTCCTAGTGACAAAAATATAAAGGAAAGAAAAATCATGAGACGAGAGTTATTTTTTTCTTGATATAAGACTGACAACACATAGGCCCTATTAGGCTACCTAAGACAAATATTATCATACATTCTCAGATCACAGACTGTCCTGAAAAAAAGAAGATAGGCATTACAATGACCAAGATAACTAGCTAGATTAACTATCTGAACAACACGGCCACTAGGATATCATTTTATGGAGTGCTGAAATGTAGCCAATACTATTTTGGACCTTTAACTGTGAAACTGAAGAAAATATGCTTTGTGGTTGGGCAATATCATAACTTACTGCAATATTATAATTATTCCACCTGTATGTGCATGGTTCAAATTCTGAAGTGCAAGTTTAGGCTACAGCACAAATATTTCCATCCATAGATAATGAAGTCTAAACTCTGAATTTCTTTTCAAAGTGCACCAGATTGATGCATTTAAACGTTAAAATATACCAAATTTTCTTACGGGGGAGCACCCCCGAACCCCCCTAGGGGGATTGTGGACTAGTGCAGCTCTAGTGACGCCCGGGACAGTGTCCCCGTTTTAAGTTGACAAAGATTAAAATATTACATGTTTTACGCTTCTCAACTGAAAATGTCCCTGGATTTTGTCTCAGAAATCTGGTCACCTTATCCTAAGGATACCTCCACTGATGAAGGTAGAGTGAATTTCTCTCACTGAGCTGAGCTGTTAATGACCATTTCCAATATGCTAACAGTGAAATGGTCAAACGTAGGAATATGCTAACAGTGAAATGGTCAAACGTAGGCTACTTCACAGGTAATTTCAGATTTTTTTTTCCAATTATTTTCCCAGGTACACCATCAACTTCATCCTCCATTCATGAGGAAGAAGCTGACATTGGATTTTATGGTATGGTGGTGTTTTTGCAAATGTTCAAATGTTCAAAACTAATGCACAGTATATATGCAACAGCAGTATTTGCACTGTCAACATTTTTTATTTATATAAAGTGTGGGTGAATTTAAACTGTATGGCTATGCTGTGGTTCCTGTAGGCGTTGCGTGCGGTAGGGGGGGGGGGGGTGGCCTTCCATGTCCATTTTGCTGGGGGCCCCCAAATTCCTTGAAATGGCCCTGGTTGGGCCGTATATCTGAACAACGTATCCCGACATTTGGAACTCCGAACTTAGCCGGCTCTTACATGTACTACTCCCCTCCTGATATTTCGGACGGACATTATGTAAGTGAGCTCGTGGAATCAGATGCATATCATAGCTATGCTTATATACATACAGTATGCTTCTGAAGAAAGCAATGTTATCCCACTTTATTTCCATGCTTAGCCCATGTTCCACATTGATATCGCATTGAGTGTACAGGCCTGCATAGACCTCAACCTGAGTTTATAGGTGAGTGGTTGGGAAACTCTTCCTTAGGCTATATTCATTGCTAACTATCACCAGATGTCAAAATCATTCCAGCTACCGACAGATGGCAAGCCCTGTAATTGATGCACACTTTCTCTCTTGTTCTAGCTTCAAATGCGTCATTCATAATCTTTGCAATGACAACAAACAGAGAAATTCATGCGTATCGGTTATGCAGCTGAATTTGTCAGCTAAAAGTTTATTTGAGACTAGCCAAATTCACCTGATAAACATATTCATATTTTTTAAAGCAAAATCCTGGAACACATTTGATGGAACATATCCAGAATACCTCTGTTGCCAGAACTCCCCCGACCCATCCCCATCTGGACCCCCCCCCCCACACACACACACACACACACACACACGGCATCTCCAGGGTTCAGTCCCCGTGACATTCTCGTGGGAAAGTCTGGGCCTGACCCGAAACTTGGCGAGCCAGCACCTTCCAGGAATCTGGCCTGGCCTGTTCGCCTCCTCATGGCGTTCCGCGCTCCGATCCGATCATGCCCGGGCTCGCCGGGAGTTGGGTAACATTCCCATTCATTCCTGAACATGGGGCAGGGAGAAGGGAGGGAGGGAGAGAGACAGGAATTAGGACGGAAAAGGAGAGATAGGAGGAAGAAAGAGAAGGTGAGGGAGGATGTGCAAGGGAGAGTGAGAGATAGAGAGAGAAAGGAGGGAGAGAGAGTGAGGGATGGAGAGAGAAAGAGGGGAGATACAGAGGTAGTGTCTTGTAATGACTTGGCACTTACACACACACACACACACACACACACACACCTCTTCAAGGAAAGTAGTGTGTTGGGAGGGCCGCATTTCTTTGAAATGTTCCACGCTCATCTTCTGGGGAAAAAGAGTTTGAGGAAGGGTGTAAACAGGGGGGAAAACACAGTGGCAACAACTGCAATGATGGTATGGAGTTATAATGTATAAGTTTCTCTCTCTCTTTTTCTCTCTCTCTCTGTCTCTCTATCGCTCTTTGAGATAAAGCATACATTTGCCTAACAACTGAAATGTAATTTATAGCCTGCCGTTGACCAGCTAGAGTACCTCCTCAAACACTGTGTCTATTCTGTTCTCTTTTCTGGTTTCCTCGGTCAAAAGACACTCGGAACCCTCACATATAGAATCTGTCTGTCAGCTTACAGTGACGGGAGTGTGAATTGTGGTCATCACTGTCAGAACTGTAAAACTACTTAAACACCCACACGCAGGTTTGTCATATGCAACGTGTTCTCACACACACAGAGTTAAAGATATCCACCGGACAAGACCTGCAACGGTGCTGACCACAAAGTGTCACAGAGGGCTATGTCCAGAGCATGTCCAGTAACAACATATACAGGCATCTCTCTCTCTATATATATATGTCCAGAGCATGTCCAGTAACAACATATACAGGCATCTCTCTCTATATATATATATGTCCAGAGCATGTCCAGTAACAACATATACAGGCATTTCTCTCTATATATATATATGTCCAGAGCATGTCCAGTAACAACATATACAGGCATCTCTCTCTCTCTCTCTGTCTCACTCTCTCGCTCTCTCTCTCTATATATATATCCAGAGCATGTCCAGTAACAACATATACAGGCATCTCTCTCTCTCTCTCACTCTCCATCTTTTTCAGGCATATGCTCTCTCTCTCTCTCTCTCACTCACACACACACATACACTGCACACACACACACACACACACACACTGCCCACACACACATGTTTGTTTTAGATTAGTGTAAATTCACTTGATAGCCGGCTATGAAATTCCCCTCACTAAAGTGAATTGAAAAGGTCAGATGAACTCCAGAAACCTCCTCCGTTGAGCCGTCCCATGATGAACCACACACACACACACACACACACACACACTCTCTCTCTCTCTCTCTCTCTCTCTCTCTCCCCCCCCTCTCTCTCTCTGGTATTCTCTCTATGGGCTTCTGTTTGTACCTCTGATCTGGGTTTCCATACTCCAGGGTGTTTCTGTCAACTGGATATATGTGTTTCCTTAAAAACAGAACTACTGAGTGGCACTACACCGACATGGGAAGTCAAACTTGTTCATAGCTGCAGAATTATAGAGCTTTGTATGATGTGTTTAGAGGGAATCAAAATCACCCCCCCCCCCCTCTCATTCATCTCTTAAACTTTCTCCTCACACACATCTATTTGTTCATCATTCGCAGACATCACACACACACATCTATTCGTTCTTCATTCACAGACATCACACACACACACACACATCTATTTATTCATCATTCGCAGAAGTCCATTTCAAAAACACCAAATTGCGTGTAGCGTAGCGTGTAGCGTAGCGTGGAAAAGAGGAATTAAGTTGGCGGGTCTAAACAATACGGGGAGCAATCTCCTTGCAGCACACTTCCTGTCCAGGTTTTTACAACTTCCTCCTGCTATTTCACTACCTGACCCTGTCCAGCAGACGCGCGAGGCCTCATAGAGGGCATTGGGGCAGCAGAAAGCAGAGTGACTGGGGTAGTGGGGGTGTGTGTGTGTGTGAGTGTGTATGTGTGTGTGTGTGTGTGTGAGGGCATTGGGGCAGCAAAAAATAGAGTGGTGGGGTCTTGTTTTGGAGGAGTAGGGTTGGGCGGTAAAAAAAAGGGAATTCCCTCTGTCATGAATCACTCTTTTCCTCCCCTCCTCTTCCCCTTCTGAGAGAGAGGGCTTATCATTCAGCCCTGTCTGCTGCATGCAAACGTAGGGAAATATTCACATTTTTCTTAGATACTCTGACTACATTTACACACACACACACACACATACTCAAATACACACTGAAATAGGCTAATACTGTATGCTGTAGTAGAGGTCAAAGGCATGATCTGACAAGCACACACACACACACACACACACACACACACACACATACAAACTAACACACACACACACATACACATGTGTACGCACTCTTGATATGATTCTCGCTGACTACGCTCATTCAGACACCTCCTCTCCCCTCAACCCTTCATCAAACAAAACACACACACACACACACACACACACACACGCCT
>NW_027468859.1:36633216-36680716 GCF_046254945.1 Alosa pseudoharengus | reverse complement strand
CACTCACCCACACACACAGATGCACAGTGGGGAAACACCCTCATGCAAAAAGAAAACACATGCACACACAAACAAACACACACATGCACTCACAAACAAATAAACACATGCACTCAGAAACAAACACACACATGCACTCACAAACAAATAAACACATGCACTCAGAAACAAACACACACATGCACTCACAAACAAACACACATGCACTCACAAACAAATAAACACATGCACACACAAACAAACAAACACATACAGTACATAAACAAACAAACAGTAGTGGAAAGAAGTGGTGAATAACAATGACCTAGAATCTACAGATAGCATTTAAAGCATACTGCAGTCAACATCTACAGATAGCATTTAAAGCATACTGCTGTCAACATCTACAGATAGCATTTAAAGCATACTGCTGTCAACATCTACAGATAGCATTTAAAGCATACTGCTGTCAACATCTACAGATAGCATTTAAAGCATGCTGCTGTCAACATCTACAGATAGCATTTAAAGCATAATGCAGTTAACATCTACAGATAGCATTTAAAGCATAATGCAGTCAACATCTACAGATAGCATTTAAAGCACACTACCAGTCAGCAGAAACGTTTTTTGAAAAGCAAAAACATCATCAGAGATGTCAGGTAGGAGGAACCCAGGGGCCTGTACTACGAAGCGGGGTTACTGGCTTATCTGGGTAACTTCGAGAGTAACTTGATCACGTGTGGCGTAACTTCCCGATTAACCCGTACTATGAAAGGTAATAATAATTATAATAAGTTTATTTTATATAGCGCCTTTCTCAAACCCAAGTGATCATTAAACAGAAAGGTCTTGAGATGTGCTTTAAAGAAAGGAAGAGAAGGACAGGCACGAAGGGGTTGGGGGAGGGAGTTCCAGAGTTTGGGGGCCAAGGCACTGAAGGACCTGCCACCCAGGGTGGAGAGTCTGGAGCGGGGGATAGCCAAGAGGTTTTGGTCAGAGGATCTGAGTGAGCGGGAAGGAGTGTAAGGGGTCAGGAAGTCACAGATGTAGGGGGGAGCAAGGTTGTGGAGGGCTTTGAAGGTGAGTAGTAGTACTTTGTATTTGATCCGGGACGGAACTGGTAGCCAATGGAGTTGATGGAGAATGGGGGTGATGTGTGCTGATCGTCTGGTATGGGTGAGGAGCCTAGCTGCAGAGTTTATAGATGGAAGGTGGATAGGTTATAACCGAGGTATGCTGCCATGGCAATTTACGCTGCATCTCAAACCTGCTCCGAGCAGGTTATGTTCTTGGTTAACCCGAGGTTTCCGTTAACCACACCCTTTATAAGTACCACCCCTCCACTAACAATTTCTCCCGAGACAATATCGGCGTACCTGGATGATCCATACGACATTGGAGCGCAAATCGTGAGGGGCTCTCTTCGCAGGGCGAGGGGTTTTAGAGACCGCCAGAAAATATAGGCCTATATACCCGGACGATATTCTCTATGAAGATAGATTGTCAGCCGAGGGAATTCATTATCTTTGTCAGATGATCTAGGCAGATGTCTCTAATGTCACCCGTCATAGCAATGCCCTTACGTGGACATTCATGTATTCCATCGGTGATGCTGAACATCTGAGCAAGAATACTGTATATCCGAAAATAAATCGAACATAGGCCTACAGTAGGCCTAATAAATTAAAATCACCATTTTAACAAACTTGTTGAATTAAATGTCATATTACTGTACCCTGCACATAAAGGCTACACATTTCCACAGCACCAGAATCCGACCGAATGCCTCCCTCAACCCCTTCCACAATCGGCCTTCCACTATTATTTGCGATGGCCAACTCCTCTGCTACTGTAAAACACTCTGGTGCCTTTCCTCCTACAGTAGTGTTCAAAGATACCTTTTTCTTGTTAGCTGTAAAACAGAGGCCTATAAGCATACTAGGTCTACATGTTTTCATAATTAAGAAATATTAATGCAAGCTATAACTATATAAACCTACTATTCTGAATAATGTGTTTGTGTTTCATTTTCACCTGCTGCCATGTGCGTTTGCATCTGAAATGTTCACAGGAGGCATACACTAAATCAGTCAATGGGGGCTACTTAAACATTCAATTATCCTTATTACTGTAATCTATATGCCCACTTCTGAATTGTGTTGCATCTGTAGGCCTTTTTATGAACTCAAAATAGGCAATTTAATTATTTAAACTCATTTCAGACATTCCGCAAGCTATTAATCCTCCGTAACACATATTTGAAGAACATGTGGAAATAAAACTTTACTTTTAGGCATTTAGGCTACCCGATCTGCAATACATTGCCAACAGCCTTGTCTTGCTTTGTTTGCTGCCGACATATATTTGATTTTTGTCGTAGAGTGAGTTTTAATTCCTCGTAACTTGTCACAGTAATTGTGCATTCCTCATGGGTTGGTTAAGCTCCCTTCGTAGTACAGGCTCCAGGTGCTAGAAGAAAGGCAGGAGAAATGTGATGTTCTATGTCACTTCAATAACAAAGAAGGATGGTTGGTTCCAGTGTGGCCTCCAGTAGAAAGAATGGAAATGGTGAAAGTATGGAGACAAGCATGATACCAGAACAGACCAGACCTGAATGACATGTTTGTTTGCTGAGCAAATCCTAAATCTTAATTTCCTTCACTAAGCACAATGCTGGTGCTAAGTCTGGAGCAAAGAGACACTAAACACTAAAATACCAGAGTTTTTGCCTCAGTGTAACTTCACTGTCAACTCAGAGTAACAGCACTAAATACAGTAATTATGTGCCACAGCTCTTACACACAGTATGTACTTCCTGACATGCGTACTTACCTACTCACCTACAGTACTGCATACGCCTGATACCTCACCTTAACCTGGTGTCATGTAGAAACAAAACATCATTATGCTCTCACGCTTTCTTTTCTACTGGGTCTAAATGACTGTTCCATTGTAAGAAAGGTCCAGTGTAAATGTTGACTGTATGGGGCACCCCGTATCTGGGCCAGAAACCATCCTACTTCATTGAAGATGGGGGGTTTTGCAACTATTTTCCATCATCTTGATTGCCAAAATAGTTGTTACTGCAAGTTACTGCAATCATTCATCAAATGATTTAGCAGAAGTATAGGGAAAAAGACAGATAACAGCGAGCAAACAAAAGAGTATTCTTTTAGTAGTAATACACTCAAAAGCAAGTAGTCTTCTGCAGAGTATGAATCCCTGTTAAGTTATGTGACAGTATTTATCATGCCCACTAGGGGGCAGCCCAACACAGCTAGAGTGAGAGCTGTAGATCGATGCCTATACCCACCACTAGGGGCAGCCCAACACAGCTAAAGTGAGAGCTGTAGATCGATGCCTATACCCACCACTAGGGGCAGCCCAACACAGCTAGAGTGAGAGCTGTAGATCGATGCCTATACCCACCACTAGGGGCAGCCCAACACAGCTAGAGTGAGAGCTGTAGATAGATGGCTGTACAGTGAGAGCTCCCCCAGTGGAGGAGAACTAGCATTGCAGCCCTGTCAGTACATACGTGGATACTCTGTGTCTGCTCTGCTCTGTGGCACTGAAGATGAAACCACTTGGTTTATTAAATGTAAAAAATAGATACATCAAAGAGATTTGCATTTAATTAAAAGTGTTCAAACACTATTATGTTCTTCCAAATGAGTCGCTTGTCTCTACCACAGTGAAGGGAATGATCAGTGTCCATAATGTCTGTTTAGACTTACATTTACATGTATTCATTTAGCCAAATCGACTCACAAACATTAAATTATTTAAGGTACATTGCAAAGGAAACAAATAATTCCAATAATTGACAATAATTGCTACTTTACAAACACCACAGTCTACCAGCGGATGAGAGTGCCAAGTAGCTGAAGCATAGTGCCGAGTAGAAAGGGAAGCATAAACATAATAACTGTATTATTCCTAATAAGCACCACAACAAAACTCTGTAATATATACTGGATAATGACATACTGAATGCTAGAAACAGCTTTTCAGCAAAAGGCTATGTGCGGTGATTTCTCTCCTTGACCATAATGCCCTCTATTCAAAACAGTCAGAAAGTCTGTACTCTGTACACAGTAAACAAGCTCTGTCTGGCAAGACTGCCTCCCCTCACTGTGGCTGGTGCCAGCGCCCGTTAGCCTCGTGTGAAATGGCCCGTGAAGGTGTTTGTGGCCATAGCAACAGTGACAGGAAGTGGCGGCCACGTTCCAGCAGGACGTTGGCACCAGGACAGCGCGGTGGTCAGTGGTCATCACAGAGGCAGCAGTGTAAACAGCTGAGGCTTCTCCGGGCTAGACGCAGCTCAACCCGACTCGCCACAACCCGACTCGACCACTCCACACTCCTCCACTTGGACAGGAAGGAAACTCTGCCTCTCCGCACAGCTTCCCTTGACCAGCCACGCGCGCGCGCGCGCGTGTGTGTGTGTGTGTGTGTGTGTCTGGTGCCATCAGAAAGTTAGTCACAAACTACACACACACACACACACACAGGGACACAGAATACAGAATGGTTTGTCCCTTTAGAGTTATTTATAGAAACTGTCTCTTGTGTGTCACAAACACACACACACATACACATACACACAACTCCTACTAAAAAAACAAAGAGTGGGTGGAGAAAAGAAGACATTTCGAGAGGAAAAGGTGAGCACACAGGAAGTGAGGATGCTGTTTATTTTCTGTGGCTGTTGACACAAATACACCCAGAGCGACGCCTGGCAGATAGCATTAGAGGAAGCAGGGGTGCTTACTTCCTGTTTTTCAAATGCCACAGTTCATCCAGGGAGGATCTGCCTTGGCAAATGAACTAGCCCTGATCTGGTGCTAATTTGGCCCTGTTGTAGCCCTGATCTGGTGCTAATTTGGCCCTGTTGTAGCCCTGACCTGGTGCTAATTTGGCCCTGTTGTAGCCCTGACCTGGTGCTAATTTGGCCCGGTTGCAGCCCTGATCTGGTGCTAATTTGGCCCTGTTGTAGCCCTGATCTGGCGCTAATTTGGCCCTGTTGCAGCCCTGATCTGGTGCTAATTTAGCTCTGTTGCAGCCCTGATTTGGGCCAGTTCTGGCACAGGTTTCCCCATCCACAAGCAGAACCAGATCAGTGACAGAGTCCACGCCTGGCTCTCATTTACAGAGTGTCCCCCAAACACTAAGAAAAATGAGTAGCTCTCCACTCCCTAGTACAGTCTTCCCCCCAAAAACTAAGACAGATGAGTAGCTCTCCACTCCCTAGTAGAGTCCCCCCCCCCCCCCCAAACACTAAGACAGATCCTCACGTCATAACTCTCCACTCCCTAGTAGGAATACTACAGTAACAGCTCCTGGAAGACCCTTACCCATTCTTGAGCACAACAGTAATTCCTTGTGAATAAGTTGAATTTGATGTACTTATGAAATATTGGGAGAAGCATTTCCAGTAAGAGCACATATTCAATTTCCCTGAAACGTTCCCCATGCCCCCACCCCACCCCACCGAGGCCCATGGGGTCTCATGCCCCCACCCCACCAAGGCCCATGGGGACTCATGCAAAGGTCAAAGGGCACTGATCAGGCCCATGTTCTACTGTGGATGAGGAGCCCAATTTGGGCATTTGATCTGTCACCTTAGCTACTGTTGCCTAGGTGCTTGCTCTAAGGGGCTCAGACCTTAGGCTATGGAAATCCCTTTGAGGCAATGGCTGTTGTTAATGGTGCTTTACAAATCAGTACAGTTGAATTGAGTTCAAATGAAATTTACTGAACCGAATTGATAAAGTTGTTGAACTCTCAGACCATTGGTCTTGGCAATATGAGGTCAAATTGTTTCCCAGTTTCAGGAGTCACATTCTATTTATTGTGTCTAGGATTCTGGGACAGTAAGACGATGAGAGAGACATAGAGATCGCATCAAAATGATCACACTTTATGGTCTACTGCAGCAACATGACCAATCTGAATTTCTTTTCAGCGGCAGAATGCAATGGTTTTGAACTGTAAAATCGCATCCCCATCCCTGAGTATGCATTCCGGGCTCTGAAACACCTTGAGACCATTTCAATTGCTATTGGTACTATATATTAGAGAGTATAATAACAATATAACAATATATAATGAAGACATGTATGGTATTAGAATTGAATTAGATGTAGACACCACTGATAACATTATCCATTTTATTCATGCATCAGTAAATGTCAACAGCAATCTGAGGTCATGCTATCTGTTGTTTGTCTTTTGTTTGCAGCTGAGTTTCACTGGTGATCTGTCGTGCTTTTAACAACACCGTAAATGACATTCACTGGTGAGCTGACGTGCTTTTTAGTTTCACTGGTGATCTGACGTGCTTTTAACAACACAGAAAATGACATTTAGTTTCACTGGTGGTCTGACGTGCTTTTAACAACCAGGGTTGCCAACCTTGGGTGTTTGGTTGGAGTGAGATTTTGTGAAGTCATAGTGCGTGTGCGTTAAAGTTTTCCCTAAACCTAATTTAAAAAATGTCTGTCCCCTCTCTTTTGCTATGTATAATCCCTGATTTAGGCCTATGTAAAAAAAACTACTTGCACTTCAAAATGTACAATTAATTTATTGATTACACTTGAAAACAAGACCAGTGTTTGGAAGGATTGTGGCATGGAAGGATTATGAGCCACTGTGCCCCTGGGCACAGACATGAAAAGGGCCGCCCTGCCCACCTGAAAAAGATAGTAGCTCAGCAATTCTAGGGGGCTCCGGGGGCATGCCCCCCCGGTAGATTTAAAAAAAAAAATAACCCCTTAAATGATGACTTCTGGTGAGTTTTGTGGAAAGAAATGGACAGATTGAGACTTACAAATATGAATGTGTGTATGAGTGTACGTATATATCAGGGATGGAAATACAATATTTTTTTCCACCTACCATTGTGGCTAGCCACTCAACTTTTTTACCAGCCACTAAAGATACAGTATGAACATTTGATGAAAAAACATGACCAAAATGATCACGGTCATTGGTATTATTGCGATGTGATTAAAATGTGCTGACTTTTTTTCCAAACCTATACCATCAATGTTGGAGAGAACTCATAATTGGCCTGCCCTTCATGCCCAGTAGCAACAAAACTAAAGGACAACAGAACAGCTAGTGTCATAAAAGTGGTGTGGCTCCTTTAAGACACAATCCACTGGTGTGAGTTCTGGAGCCATTCAACTTTATCTAACTCTATACTAGCCTATATCATCTATTTTTAATATTATATCTAGGCTATATTTAACGTTTATTTTCTATTTGGCCTGTTATGAAATTATGCATTGCCCAATTTAAGCACACTTTTTTTAAGACACTGAAATACATGCATGCTTAGCAGTTTGTGAAAATAAAAATATGGCTACATAGACAAACTCTTAGCCATGAGCTGTATATCCTCTGATTTTAATATTTACAGATATATAGGTATTTAAGCACAGCTTAGTTTTAAGACACTTAAAGCCCAAAGTTGGAGACCATATAGGCCTAGAAATTTGCTACCATTTTACTCTGGAACGGCTTATTGTACAGGGGATTGCATTACACCTTTGTGTTCGGTAAACTCTGCTGTTTATTCTGGTTTACGGTTTGTCATTGAATTGAGATGAGCGCAGAGCTGTAGAGTAATATGATTATTTCTTGAAGTTAATTTTCTCTCGAACCGTTTATCACAGCAAATAGATGCTATAGCACCATAAAAGACGAGCAAAAGTTATTTAATGTGATATCTGTGTGATGACTAGGCTAGCCTACTTTGTGAGTAGTTCAACAGAGAAGAATGGGCGGCCACACTTTGCGTCCGTCTGCCTCATAGGTCTAAATAGCAAAGTGTTCTGTGAAGGTGTCGCGGACCGGATTAAAATAGTCAGCGAATCAACAGAAAATTGCGCTGAGAACGTTGTAGGCAGATACATGTATTAGACCTACCTGCTGTTGGTCTAAAGCTATATATGAAGGGTTCAGATGCAAAAGCCTCTAAATGCCACCTATGTCAAAAATGAGATAAAGATGGTGAGGGGATGCTTTCCACACATAGTATACGCTAATCCAATAATTTAACTTCTAAACCCACTAAATACCACTCTCTTCCTGGTCTGAAATATCGATTTATAGGCAAAACCCTATAGAAGCCTGAATTTAAATGCTCATTTAAAAGAAAAGTAGTCAGACGGATTTAGAGGGTTTTGCATCTGAACTCTTCATATGTATGCCTTAAACTCGCCTCCTGTTATTTAGAAACAATGCTGTGGTCTAGTAGCCTAGAAATCTAGACGCACCCTAGCGGCGGCAAATTAATTTGCTCAGCCTGTACGTCTAGTAGCAAACCATAGGGATTTCTATTGGCTGACGCCGTGGACGTCATCCAATCACAGCGCTCTATTTTGTTAAAGAGTCTTAAGGCGGGCTTAACAGGATGATGACAGTCCTGCGACGGTGAACAACAAGGAAGGTGGCTATGGGGAACGAAGAGCGGTTGTTTGAATCGGCATTGGCGTCAACTTTGGAGGAGTTGGACTTGTGCTTTTCTTTGAAAGTTGAGCAACACAATGCACTTAAGTCATTCCTTTCGAAGAAGGATGCCGTTTTGCCGACCGGATACGGCTCTGGCCACGTCATCCTGCTCTTTGTTCTGATTGGTCGTAGCGCTGGCCTATTGCATGCCTAGGCAGTTTGAAAGACAATTCTCTGCCCGACCCTTGGATTAAGCGAGGTGAATGGGTCGATTCCAGACTATACATTTCAATGATATAGGATGGCCTGCCAGGCTAGTGGTCTAGTCTAGTCATCAACAAAAAATGGATCGCAAAAAAAAAAAAGAATGGATTTGGCATGACATTTCTTGCGTGTGCGTGAGAGCGTGAGAGCGGTGCTGAGAGCGTGAGTGTCACGCCAGATGCGTGAGAGTTGGCAACCCTGACAACACAGTAAATGACATTTAGTTTCACTGCTGGTCTGACGTGCTTTTAACAACACAGTAAATGACATTTAGTTTCACTGGTGATCTGAGGTGCTTTTACAGTTTTTCTCAGTCGCTTTGGTGCTTTTCTCACATCACTATTTGCACAGCAGTTAGTGCATTTCTCAATTAGTGCAAACTGCAAAACCTAGTGGATAACCTGCAAAAGCATGTCACTTGCTCAAAATGGATAGTCCATTCCTCAAAAGCAAGTATTTATGTCAATGAAACTGCCAGTGTCATCAAAATGAGAAGTCTTGACACCATCATTTATGAACAAGATAGTCAAATGGCTTTGTCATGCTTTCATTATGGCAGTTTTATTCTCTGTGTTTTCCCATCCAAAAAAGGTCAGAACTCGGTGACACTACCTGAACATGCTCAAGACAGCACTATACAGTAGCCTACTTGTACAGCCATTTGAAAACTACAGTAAAGTTAGAAATTGCTGTAGTTAGGAGAGTGAGTACAAGACACTGAATATGTACGTTTCACATTTTTACTGTGCTCTTTGCAATTCTACAGCATTGTGACAGAATTTGATAACTAGTTCACCAATTTTGTATGTAATGACTCAAGCAATGAAATGAAGACTATCAGTTTTATTGGGAACGACTATTCAGCATCCATAAGTATAGTTCATTTTGACTGACATGACAAAGCAACTGAAACATGTCCAAAAGCATTTGCAATTTGTTCAGAGGAAGGAGAAATTGCTACTATGATGTGCACAAATAACTAAATGTTGTGGAGGTTGAACTAATAGTTATGAGAATTTTCATTCTGATCTGAGAAAAGCACCAAAGCGACTAAGAAAAACTGTAACAACACAGTAAATGACATTTAGTTGGCCTGCTCTGACCCACACAGGGGCCTTCCCTTCCCTCCTCATTATGCCGGACAAACGCACTCATATTAACCTTACACAACACAATGTAGTTCCTTATCTTTAAATAACGGCCTGAAACTTATTTTGAAGCCTACATGACTGACTTACAAGAAGGTTTTCAATGAATTGGGTACAATTGGGTACACCCATAGTGCTAAATACACCCATGGTAGCCATAGTGCTTAATACACCCATAGTGCTAAATACACCTATAGTGCTAAATGGACACCCATAGTGCTAAATGGACACCCAGTGAGCTGAATTGGGTACACCCATAATGCTAAATGGACATCCATAGTGCTAAATGGACACCCATAGTGCTAAATACACCCATAGTGCTAAATGGACACCCAGTGAGCTGAATTGGGTACACCCATAATGCTAAATGGACATCCATAGTGCTAAATGGACACCCATAGTGCTAAATACACCCATAGTGCTAAATGGACATCCATAGTGCTAAATACACCCATAGTGCTAAATATACCTATAGTGCTAAATGGACACCCATAGTGCTAAGTGGACACCCAGTGAGCTGAATTGGGTACACCCATAGTGCTAAATACACCCATAGTGCTAAATGGACATCCATAGTGCTAAATGGACACCCATAGTGCTAAATACACCCATAATGCTTAATGGACATCCATAGTGCTAAATGGACCCCCAGTGAGCTGAATTGGGTACACCCATAGTGCTTAATACACCCATAGTGCTAAATGGACACCCATAGTGCTAAATGGACACCCAGTGAGCTAAATTGGGTACACTCATAGTGCTAAATACACCCATAGTGCTAAATGGACATCCATAGTGCTAAATGGACACCCATAGTGCTAAATACACCCATAGTGCTAAATGGACACCCATAATGTTAAATACATCCATAGTGCTAAATACACCTATAGTACTTAATGGACACACATAGTGCTAAATACACCCATAGTGCTAAATAGACACCCAGTGAGTTGAATTGGGTAACACCCATAGTGCTAAATGGACACCCAGTGAGTTGAAAATTGGCAAAAGGGGGATTTATGTTACTTTAATAACATTAGATGTTACTAAATGCTACAATTAACACACAAACACATCTTACACACAAACACATCTTACACACACACACATCTTACACACACACGTTTATTTATTGGCTAGATAAATACTGCAACTGTTGTTTAGAAAAGCTGCATCTACTATTTCTTATTCTGTCACCTCGACACAGTTACGGAATTTATCCGTATACTGTAGTGCTACGCAGTGCGACTTTCTGTGTTTCTGTAGCTCAGCTGTCCAGGGAACATTTTGAATAAAATGTATTTAGTTTATTTTTAAAACTTTTGGTGAATGTGACTTGAGACTTTGACTAAACAAACGACAATTCCGACTGCAAGGTCCCAAATTAAAACGAGCGATAGGCTAATGCCACTGTAAGGGTCCTGTCGTGTTTTGTTTTCCCTGTTTAGTGTTTTCCTTCATGTCTGCTCCTCTTGTTTACTTCCTGTGTCCTGTTCCATGTGTTTCTTTGTTTGTTTTGCCATGTGTTTCTGTTCCCTGTGCCCGTGTCTCCGCCCCTCACCTGATCCGCGTTAGTCTGTTAATTCTGGTTTCCACCTGTCTTGTTTTACCTTGTTCATTGTCCACCTGTGCCTTGTTACCCCTGTGTATTTAACCCATTCGCGCTGGATGCTGCATGACGCAACATTGACCCTCCTGCTGGATGCTGCGTAACGCAACATTGACCCTCCCGCTGGATGCTGCGTAGCGCAGCATGCTTTTTATTTCATGTTTCTAGGTGCTACAGAGGCTTAGATATTACATTTTGGTAGACGTTGACAATTTTTAGTATGTTTTCAGAAAACCCTCAGGAAATAAGGTTATTTAGTGTAGAATGCCATAGGATTCTATAGGCATTTTTAGCAGGCATTTTAGGAGTAAATGGGTTAAACCCTCTGTCTCCCCTCAATCTTCGTCGGTTATTAGTCATTGTGTTGCACACGGTTGATTCAGTTCGTAATAAAGATTCCTGTGATTCTGGGATTACCTTGCCTGACTGTGCTTTGCCCTGCGTTTGGTTCAAGCTCTCCCCGTGGAACCGTGACAGCCACATAGCTAGACAACAACAAGTGGCAGACTGAGCGAGGTCACTTATGCTGAAGACTGTTTTTGAGTCACATCGTTGCAAATTTCAAACAATGATGCATCATTCCACAAAATGGTTTGTCTTCAGTATTAGGAAGTTATTCAGTAAGCTTAATACACATGTCTGGGTCAGTAGATGAAATAGGTTATAGCTGCTTAAGTATCTGGGTCGTTTTGTTAGTGAGGGTCAGTGAACTACAATGACTTACCATAGGTCAGTATGTCAGCAATGTCCAGTATTTTAGTGTATGTCTGAATCCATATATGTATAGGTCAGTGACATGGTCACTATGCCATTTTAAAGGGTCTGTGTGTGTATCATTTCAGTTTAGAATATTTAAAAACATTCAAAAATGACATAAAGACAGCAACAGAATGTGCAGAAATAACCATGCTGCAATGCAATGTAATGTAATGTGAAACCCACATATGCTCTGTGTTGCCCAAATATTCACTAAGGTTGGCATAGCTAGCCAGAGACAGCCCATTTCTCCTTTAATACTACTTTGTACCTCTAGGGCGCTGTGTCATATACAATACAAGTCTATGGAAGAGTGGCATTGGTGTGTTCAGGCCAACTAAAAGCTTACAGAATTCTACACAAAGTGGTAGAATGTTGGTGTGCATGTCATCGCTAACAGTGCACAATACTTAAATTTCACCTTATGCTCATTGCTCTCTATCATTTTCTATGTGGAGTACACAAGATAGTGTTTGTTTGAAAAGTGTGTAGAAATCCGGCAGGTTTTCACATAGATCTCAGTTTCTCAAGGTCACCTGGTACTGTCGGTACGGAGAAAAATAAAAACAATCGGTTTTACCTTGCTCAAGTTGCTACAGCCAGGCAGCTACAGCGCTACACTCTTGGGGCATGTACATGGGAGCTCACGTCCTGTTTGGCACACTGGTGAGAAGCTATGTTTGCACCTGCTCTTGCAAAGTGTGTACATCCCCGAGAGATTAACACTGCAGATAGCCCATGAGATGACTTTTTAAACCATTCCATTTAAACAAAATAGAGGGCCTCAGCACTGACGTTTTTGCATGTTACACTTGTGTGTGTGTGTGTGTGTGTGCGTGTGTGAAAAACACGCTAGAGACCGTTTCTATAAATGACTCTGAAGGGACAAAACTGAAGGGACAAACTATTCTGTATGCTGACATGGTGTGTGTGTATGTGTGTGTCCTCTGTTTGTCAACTGGTTTGTGTGTATGTGTGCGAGTTTGTGTGTGTGCGTGTGTGCGCCTGTGTGTGTGTGTGTGTGCCACATAGACAGACCAGCTGAGGCTGAGACCACAGGATAGCCCCCAGGGCCTGAGGTCTGACATGCTGGTTTCTGTCACTGGCCTGATACATGTCTATAGATAGCTCATCATACTCAAATATCTGCCATGTCTGTCTCTACATATTACACTAGGTTTGTTCACAGACAGGCAGAGCTGCCCAATGCCTTCCTGATATGAAGCCTCTCCTCTCTCACTGTGGAATGAAAACCCAAACAAAAGACAGACCTGTCAACATATCTCAGCAGAGGTCTGTACCAATGTACCTATTCATTACACTTACTAAGCCACATCCATCTGATGAGTCTCAAAGCATGTAGGTTTTTGAGAGCCTTTTGGAAATTAAAGTTCAGTGGACTACTTCAAGAGCTGTGAAAGACTATCTCCTATCCTAGCTTTAGCTACTCCCCACTGTCTCTTTTACCCTGGTCATTTAGAGATAAATACCTCAGATATCATATAATGAGCGCTACACTCTTACAGATTTCAACACTAAACTGTAGTTTGTTTGATGCATGCAAACCTCTCTTGTATCTTTCACCTTAGCGCTGAACTCACCTCAAAACTTTTGAATGTTAGAAAATGTGCACAGGATAAATTAAAATGGAAGAAAGGTTAAAGGTGCAGTCAGCAATTTGTGTTTGTTTATGTTTATGTTCATATTTATATATATTAGCAGATGCTTTTTTCCAAAACAACGTGCATTATATTATAACCAAGGACCAAACCAAAACACACCAGGGAGGTAGCTCACCACTCCCTTTGTTTGGGAGACAGGCTTCCCACTTTGTTTGTTTCCAGTTTTCAGAGCCTGAGAACGTTTTTTTACAGCGTACTAATGGAACGGGCACTGGGCAGTTAGCAGGTTGTGAGGAAATGATTGCTGAATATGACAAAAATTGTTATGAGCTTGATATCACATAACATCGCTTAATGCACCTTTAAGCAAAGCTAACTAATACAAATGCTAAGGTAGCTAATGCCTATGGATATATCTGTAACTCTTGCCTAACGTTAGTTAACATTAGTGGGTGTGATCATAAACTCCATTTAATATTTCACTCATTGTGGCTCCCCGACAAACACGAGACATCCCCCGGACCTTATGCGGACATTCACGACGTCCCTGATTGGTCCCGAACGTCATGTTCTCTAGCGGACATTCCGGTGACGTTATTGACGTCCAGAGCCAGTTATCCTTTGGTTATTGCGCGACGTCCGGTGCAGGACTTTCTGGGGACGTCACCGTCAGGTCCCTAGGATGACATTTGCATTTGGTCATTTCAAAGACGTCCTAAGGACCCGAAAATAACGTTATACCGGGGACATCAAGGGGACGTTTGTTTATTCACACATGGCAGCGGAGTTGAGAGCGCTCTGGCTAGCAGGACGGAGACATCACATCCATGCGCGACTTCACGTTACACGTCATTACGTAGCAATATTGAGGTCAGCTAGGGTCAACTCCACACTGCATTCGGAAGAAATGCACCATTGGTGGCCACCGATGAAAGTAAGTAACATTTTTGGCTGTGTATGTAGCTGATAAAGTTTTCAATAACTGAATGAAACTGAATGAAAAGTTGTCATAATGTTAGCTACTAACGTATAACGTTCTGTAATTTTCCTCTGGGGATGAATAAAGTATCTATCTAGAATCTAACGTCTCTAGCAGTAGCTGCATTAGCCTACCGTAGTCTAAGGCAACATATCATACAGTTTATAAAGTTGTACGTCTATGAACAAAGTAGAACCATGGTTCACTGCAGATATGTGAATTATGTAGCGCATACATTTTGAGTTTAACGTTAATGTATAACGTTACAAACTAGGGAGTAGATTTTATCAAATTCATGTTAGCTGATGTGATGCTTGGTGTAACGGCAGGGGTCTCAAACACAGGCCCAATTCCGGCCCGCGACGTATGTCAAAATAATAATGTAATCCGGCCCTTGAGACTTTTTAATTGCGACAAACAACGATACTGATTAAAATAGACGATAGTTCCAAGTACGGTGACAAATCTCATTTGTACTCTGCTCCACTATGTGCTAGACATCCAGAGCTTCAATCAAACTCAAAATCGCTGCGCAAAGTTTTCAGGAAATACTTGTATTACACGCGAGAAACACAAAGACGTGCATTTTTTTTGTAATGACGCGGAAGCGATGCAGGGCAGGCCATAGTGTTGCATACATTGAAGCAGAAATTAAGCAGAAATAGGCCTAGGCCAAATGTTGAAAAACGTTTACATGTGATGAAGTCTTAGGTAGGCTATAGGCCCTTTCACACAGAGATTACGCAAAATTTGCGGGAAGAGGAGACGTCTTTTTGCCGCAACGTGTGTCTGAAAACGAGGTGAAAATGTGCCGGCCTGCTGATCTGTTCACAAGTCCCAGCGATTTGGGGAGCCAGGAGACAGGACCTATGGGTGGGACCAGCTAGCAAATTTAAACGTGACGTGCAATAGGGGGCGTGTAGACTGATATGCATGGGCCTTATGCACCCTTCAGATGCAGCAGGTGTGTAATTTTCAAAACCATGGCGGGAGAACTGACAACACTTTGGCTAGCTGCTGCCCACATCTTTAGTAGGCCTACCTTGCAGATGCAATTGAAGTTGCTTTGCATCATCGTGCAGTGCTATGCTTCGATAGAATCGGATTCATCTTGCGAGCAACGTCTTCGGACAATAAAAAGTAATTTGGATGAGAAATTGAAGAGAAGCAGGGAGCAGTTGCATTAAGCATTACAATACCTACTCTTGTTCAAGAGCATTATCGCCTGTCCTCGAACAATACAGCAGGCATTCCTAGCATTAAAGTCCACAATATTCTAAACAGGTGCAGTTACCAAAGCAATCGGTATACAATGCATTAAGCATTACAATAAGAAGTGTGATTTCACCGATTAGACATACACATTTGAATAACCGCGGTGAAGTCTGGCGAATGTAAATGAGTGAAGTACACAGGAAGATTAAACTATAAATGTTGTAATAGAAAGAAATGTGCTTGAACTATTTACAAGTGCAAAATGAAACATCCAACAGTGCAATGTAGGCATATTATAACTATTTACACACATGAACTATTTACAAGTGCAAAATGAAACATCCAACAGTGCAATGTAGGCATATTATAACTATTTACACACATGAACTATTTACAAGTGCAAAATGAAACATCAGTGCAACAGTGTATTATAACTATTTACAAACATACAAAAAATACCATCCATACCAAAAATAGAGCCCTATAACTGCAAAATATGCAGTGCTAAAAAATGTTTAAAAAAAATCGTAAAATTAAAAACAACAATATGATCAGTCCAGCTGCTGATAAGACGCAGACTTTGTGACTCGTCCATGTGGAAGCTGGGGAATGGTGGCGGAGGAGAGTGGTAGGACGCTGCAGCAGGTGCACGGTAGTGGCGTGGGGTGCTGTGCTCTGGTACAGGAGCTGGTAGGGGAGACCGGGGCTGGTTGGAACAAGGGCAGGTTGAGACACTGTTAATATCCAGGCTACTAGAGGGAGCTGCAAAAAAATTCCAACACTAAACTGACGGCCTTATTGAGTAGAGTAAACTCACGTATGTAACTGGTCTCCAGGTCATTAACCCTTTAGGTGAGAACAACTTTTTGATTTTGTAGTGTCAAAACTTAGAATATGCACCTCCCACTAAATACATCCTAGAAGGGTAATAGTTAGGGATATATAAAAAATATTCATTATAATTGATTGCTAGGGGACTCATCTATAATTTAAAATGAAGTTTAAAAACCTGAGGTGACCGATATTAGCAGGCTAACAGCATTGGTGCAAAAAAGTTTGACCTAATGTGGGCGGGGCAGGTTGGCACACTGATTTTGGGGTTGGTTGGCACATACATTCTCTATGGCTATTTTGTGACAAATCTATAAACTTTGTATTTTACATATAAAAACATCATCAATCTTTATTTTAACATTGTTATTGTAATTACTGAACATAGTTTTACATTTGGAAGCATTTCAGACATTTTTAAACATTTGAAGTAAAAAAAAATCGGTAGGGACCAAATTGGTCTTGACGGTGGGCCCTACTGAAGAAAAACACACAGAAAAGAAATCAGCAAAGCCCTACAGGTAGTGATATAAATGAGCACTTCAAACAAAAGCAAAAGGAGTACGGCAAAGGACTATAACATAGGTGTTCCAACCAACCCCGACTACATGTGCCAACCAACCCCGTGCATGGGGCAGGTTGGAACACGTGCACAACACCACTTTAATCATATATAACTCAAAACAAGGGATCATTTGTTGACATTGAATGTATACATTTTGTAGCTGAGATCCCAAGCTTTCAGTTAATCACAATTTGACCATTTCAACGCATTGTAAGACGGAGAAATATAACCGAGAGTGAAAAGTGTTCCAACCAGCCCCGGTCTCCCCTATTCTTGCAATCATGTCCCGCATAAGGGAAGACTGCGACTGCATGTCCCTTTGGATACTCGGTAGGGCTGTAACGATTTACGATTCGAAACCGAAATCGCGACATTCATATCCACGATACTGTGTCGCGGTGTGAAAAGGCAGAATCGCGACACCCTTTCTAGTGTTTCATGCAGTGTTTTGCAGCTTATGCGGCCGCAAAAGCAACCCACAACTCCCGCTTTACTTATCGGTAGCCTACGTTGTCCAAAAACAAATAAATAAATAAATAATAATTTCATACCTCTCCTTGCTTTCATTGTAGACTATGTGTGCAACTTTACCAAACAGTATAGAAGTAAACCCCCTCTCCTTGCCCCATCTCTCTCGCGCTCCCTCCCTTTCACTCTCCCTCCCTCTCCTGCTCAATGAACACGCGCGACTTAAAACATTCACAATCAAGCAAGGATGCATAGACGACTAGCTAAATTACTATTAAATCCGCTTAGCATCATTAGCATGCTGCACATATTTGTTTAAAACTCTTGCATTGAAGTTGACTGATCATCTCAATACCAACGTTTCCCAAAAGGGCCTGTCCCAAGGAGAACAAGTATTACCTTGAAACTTACACACATGGGGAAACTGAACAGTCCAATCAGTAACGTTAGACTATGATAGGCTAAGCTATATGCTACTTTGTTTACAATATTTCCAGGCTTCAACTGAATTAAAGCTGAATTAAAGAGGTAGAGTTGTAATAAAAAATAGTAGGCCTAGGCTATAGGCTAATCTGCATAAAGTGTGCTGTCATAAATATCAGTCATTCAGAGAAATATTTTTATATCAGGATATAAAATAATAGATATATTATATTGTAATCCTCTGGTGTTCTAAGGGAGAAAGGCTATTAAAATGTTATTTAATAAAATGTCTAGCCCCCCCCCCCAAAAAAAAAAAGAAAAATCGAGATTCGTATCGAACCGTGGATCAAAAATCGTGATACAAACCGAATCGTGAGGTTGGTTTATCGTTACAGCCCTATTAGTCGGGTTGTTTCATAGGCAAACAAATCGGTGAAACACACAGGGGAATGTTATGGCCTGCAATTGCGAAAATGAGTAGGCCTACGAATTTACCTGGTTGGTTATCGGTGGCTGATTGTTTGCTTTCGGTGTTGGAATCGCTGGTGCTGGTGTCGGCGCCAGAACAGACACTGGATGCTGGGGATGCAGGTGTCGCCTCCATGCTGCTCTGAAGAGCGACAGGGTTGGCCTAGTGGCTGCTCCCCCAAATCGCACAACAGAGGTCGAAATATGGTCAATCCAGTCTCCCCCTGCCACTTCTGCCGTTGTGGTCATTGAAGCTGTTGAATTTTTTGCAGGCTTTTTAATTTGCTGGTGACCTGCATCTTGTCCCGTGCATAGCCGAGGTCGCGGAGTTTTCCGGCCAGTCTTTCCAATATAGGACCATCCTTTACTGTCCCGTTCATGTGGCGCCTCATCTCATCTTCTCCCCTAAGGGCAAGGAGCGTCCGGATTTCTTGGTCTCCCCAGTGTGCCATGTTTTCTTTCTCCTTGTTGTTGTTGTTCTTCTTCGTTCTGATCAGCTGTGTGTGTTTTTAAATCTCCCGGTGGTGGGTTGCATAGGTAGCGTCACTAGACACCCCCGCCCACGCCCCCTTCCCACGCCCACGTTCCCCCTTTCCGCCTTGACCCATTCACACTGGTGGCGGAACGAAAAAACTCGGCAAAATGTCTAGGGGGCTTGGTAGTAAATTTGGCGAGACCCTTTGTCCCGCCGTTCCGCCTCGGTCTATGTGAAAGGGACACTCGTTCCGCGATTCTGGTACATAAAATCGCGGCAATTTTGCCAGTGTGAAAGGGCCTTATGTTATTCACCTATTCTAAATCTGAAGGAGAATATCCTTTTGGAGATTATAGGCCCTTTCACACTGGCAAAATTGCCGCGATTCTAATATGCCTACATTGCACTGTTGGATATTTCATTTGAAACAGTAAGAATGAACAGGTATGATAAGGGATCAGATTGCAAAAATAATTCAGTGGAAATGCATGGATTCCAGTTTCCATGCATTTCCACTGAATTATTTTTGGAATCTGATCCCTTATCATACCTGTTCATTCTTACTCGTCGCTCGACTTATCGTGACTAAATTCAAGATGGCTGCAAACGCTAAACTTCGTGAAGATACTGTCTGTATAAATCGTCTTGTAAGTAAACTACCAGTGCTTTTTCAAAGTTCTCAATGTCTCGTTTTAAATGTCAAGGGCCCTCGGAAGTCTACCAATGAAGTGTGGAGATACATTAAGCCTCGTAAATGGTGTAAAACAGTGATTTATTTGCATGGCTAGCCCGATGCCGAAGCACCACAATTGAAAAAGCTGTTAGTAGCATCGGCTAACTAGCGCCAGATTTTGGAGTGCAGGGGACAAGCCGAGATGGGCTATGAGACATACATTCACACTCGGTATCATGTTTCAATACACTTTAGGTCAATATCACACCGGAATTCTCCTTTAATGCATTGTATACCGATTGCTTTGGTAACTGCACCTGTTTAGAATATTGTGGACTTTAATGCTAGGAATGCCTGCTGTATTGTTCGAGGACAGGCGATAATGCTCTTGAACAAGAGTAGGTATTGTAATGCTTAATGCAACTGCTCCCTGCTTCTCTTCAATTTCTCATCCAAATTACTTTTTATTGTCCAAAGACGTTGCTCGCAAGATGAATCCGATTCTATCGAAGCATAGCACTGCACGATGATGCAAAGCAACTTCAATTGCATCTGCAAGGTAGGCCTACTAAAGATGTGGGCAGCAGCTAGCCAAAGTGTTGTCAGTTCTCCCGCCATGGTTTTGAAAATTACACACCTGCTGCATCTGAAGGGTGCATAAGGCCCACGCATATCAGTCTACACGCCCCCTATTGCACGTCACGTTTAAATTTGCTAGCTGGTCCCACCCATAGGTCCTGTCTCCTGGCTTCCCAAATCGGCGGGACTTGTGAACAGATCAGCAGGCCGGCACATTTTCACCTCGTTTTCAGACACACGTTGCGGCAAAAAGACGTCTCCTCTTCCCGCAAATTTTGCGTAATCTCTGTGTGAAAGGGCCTTATGATTGATCGTCTATTGAATAGAGGTGCGTCTGTGTGTATACGACGGTGTCCACTAAGCATACCATGCTTATTTCGACCCTCTGCCCAACATAGCTTGGAGGTTGCAGTGGTAATCGTGATGATAGTGTCCATAATGGACGTGGTACAGACAGCAGGGCTAGTAGCCTAGAAATAGGGCTCTAAACTGCCGTCACCCGCAATATGATGCGAACTTCTGGGTACTCAGATTACCCGCGATAGGAACTGATTTGACCAGAATACTTTATTGTAGCCTAGGCCTTGTGGTTTAGAAACCATATACATCTTAGGTGTTGGTATACATCTTAGGTGTTGGTATTAGGGGTGTAAAGATTAACCGATACGTATCGGTATCCGTTTTTAACGTGTAAGATACGGCTACATCGATATGTGAAGCCCCGTATCGGAATAAAACTGAAATGAACCGGTGGTTATATCGATTTACTTGTTAGAAATCGGTTCATAACCTTTTCTGCTCGCTCAGACTCTGATTTACGTTGCAAGCAGCGCGTTCATCCCACTTCCTGTTTTGAAACTACACGTGGCACGGATTTGTGGGTAATGAAGTTCGTTTTGGGCTATACTCATTGCCCAAAGTAGACAAAGGACTTCATTACCCATACATCTACTGCAACTTAAGCACGTGACAACTCGCACTCTGTCGTTGTTTGACAGATTTTACTCTTTTGTTTGTCAAAATCCAGCGCGAAATTAAACACTTACTATAGCATTCCTAAACGGCAACGATAGTCTGTAGAGTAGCCTTACGTTTGATGAAGGGATTTCCTTAATGTTAAAGAATAATTTGGCCCTTGCTGCTAAAACGATGTACAAATTATTATTATTTTTTTCATATTCACTCAGACTTTGAACAAAATAGGCCCAGTTCATTGATATGTAGGCCTATGTTGTTCTAGCTTTGAGAAAAGGCCAAGATTGTCTTAAGCACCGTTTTATTTTATTTCGGTATTGTCTTACCTCAACAATAGGCTACAGCTCCTTGAAAACAATCAGATATAACTCTATAAAATCTATAAAGTCTATAAAAATGTATTTTTATGTTGTATCTGGCTGCTTTGTTTGGCTGAAATGTAGACTATTCTTTTTTCATTTCAATACAATATATGATACAAACCTCAGTTTAGATAATCATATTCACACATTTGTTTTTGCCTAATTGACATGACCATGATAATTTATAATATAAAATTAATTTGCACCTTAAGCAAATGATAAAAAATCTTTCAGAATGCTTTCCATTCTTCAACTGCATCGAACTGCATCGAATCGCATCGCATCGAATCGTACTGAATCGTTTTTTATGAACATGTATCTTTTCTTGTATCGAATCGTGCCCATGTATCTAGATGTGAATCGTATCGTCTTTTACATGAGAGATTCACACCCCTAGTTGGTATACATCTTAGGTGTTTTCCTGTTAATTTGCTATGTGGGTAATATGAAAAAAGGAAAGTAAATTCAGTATACTGAAAGGTGCATAATTTGAGGTGCTTGCCATCCAGTGGCAAATTAGATGGGTAAATTTACCCCCTTCATAAACTTTTGTTTTACTTAAAGATTTTACATTTACAGGAGGACTTTATCACTGACCACTTTCAAGCCATGGCCTTTTGAAATTTTGATATAAAAATCCTTGCTTTCTTAACCCTGACGCCTATAGTTTGCCAGGTTTAAAAAAAGTTATGAGAGGAAAATATTTTTATTTGGTGTGAAACACACACATACCTGTTTTTATGCTTTTCATTTGTTTTATAATTTGTATTAATATTTATTTTATCATTATTTTATTTATAAGCTAAGGTTGCTAGCACAGGTGTCTAAAACTAGATAAAAACACTTGCACTTTCTGTTTGCAGTTTTGTGTGGTATTTGAAAAAAAGAACATTGCATTTTCAGAAATAGCCGGCCCTCCAATCAGATGACGTTGGCAGAATTGGCCCCCAGCTCATTTGAGTTTGAGACCCCTAGTGTAACGTTAGCAAAGTCGCTGTTCTTAGCTCCTAGCTTACAATGTGCATTTCTTCAGATAACTGTCATTACGTGATGCATCTAACATGCTCTAAATAGGCAGTGGTTTATCTAACCTAGTCACATACTTATTATCTGTTTTATTTTCAGAAACACACACACGGCCGAATTTGGGCTGAACCGAGGACTTTTGGAGCTGAATACGATGCAATAAAACTAGAGAAATGTTAAAAACAGACCACGTAGCATTTGTTTAGGGTTGCCTAGCAACAGAAGTGACTACTTAATTTGTAAAGAAAAACGATCTAGCTCTACATTGCAGAAGAATTAAGGATACTGCTTCTTCGTGACTTGTTTAAATGTCATTGTAATTTATTAGACGCATGCTCGAGTTTAAAAGTGTCACGCATAAAACTGTCCCCGATGTCACAGCAGCTCCTTGTGGAAACAGCAAAGAAGAGTTCACATATCCGATGAGATTTCTGATGAGGAGCAGAAGATCTCTGCCTTACCAGAGCCTTACTGTTTATGAATAAAAAATTATATGGAATAGAAACATCTGGAATCTATTTATTTCAGTTGTTTCAGTTCAAGTTGGCTACAAAGAGCATTCATAGCCTAGAGAAAACAATACATTTTTCTTTATCTGCAATGTTCCAGGAAGATAGGCTTACATAGGCTATTTTTAGGCTGTCCCTGTTTGATCACAGGTCCAAGAAAACGCCTTAGAGTGGATATAACGTCAATGCATTCTAGTTATATTTCATGTACTTTATTTCATGTTGAGTTTTGCTTCCCAGCATGCATTTCGATTCATTTACGTATTTTTGGCTATTATTAGTTTTTTTTTTATTTTGAAACAATATGGTTTGAACAATTTAGCTTAGGCTAGCCTAGGCCTACTCTGATGATGTTTTGAACAATATGCTACGGGATATACCCAATATACGGGATATGCCCGTTAAAACGTCGTATTAGTTTATTAAGAAAAAGACACCGTAGATGTGAAAGCAGCACATCCTAGACCGGTATAAAGGTCCATGTCTACTTGTCATTAGTATAATGCATAAGGAGGCCGTGATTTCATACATGACAGGTCGACGTGAAAACATGAGGTAAGTGTAATTGATTGTTTAATTGTAGTGCAATTCATAAATGCGTGTTCATGTTCCGACAATCTCTCCTAGCAGCGATGAAGGCTACTAGCCTACTGCTAACGTTTCATGTTTTTGTTTTTTTTACCATCGCGGTAATATAAACGTTGCGCGCATAATGTCGCGGTGACCATTACAGGACGTCCCCTCAAAGTCTCGGGGACGTCTTTTAGACCTCCCGACCAGAGGTCCGCGGGACGTCAAGGGAACCCTACACAATGTCGAGGAGGTGACGTTCGCCAGGGGACCTTTAGGGGACGTCGCCAGGACTTTATGTTGTTTACTGGGTCCTGCCTCTGTTATTTTGCTTTGGCCACGGTAAAATCCTATGAGGGTGGCTTAAAGGCCCTCATTACATAACATTACATGACATACCGTTCTCAGTGCAGAATGTTGTATCAACATATTACCTTTTTCAATATTTGACTGCAAACAGCAGATGAGTTCCAGGTAGTTCAAGGAAAAAAATAGTCCTGCACCTTTACTAGAGCATCGACAGAGCCACATCATACATAGACATGATTGAGAATGTACAACCAACTTATAATCAATGGAAGACAATGTTTCTGTCATGTCTCAGTATATTCTTAATTACATCCTCTGCTCACGCGCATGGGTGAATAAGAGGATGTTGTGGACGCAACTGTGTGTAAACACCATTGCAACTCCATCGTTCCACCCCTGCACTCAAAGATGAATGAATGTACATTGTAAACGTTATGATAAGTGGAATACTCTGTTGGTTGGTGTTATGGTATGATCACAGAGGGTCAATCTAGTCAAACTAATACAGTTAAAACGTTGACAACCGCAAAATATCCATGAACGACACTGCAACTACTCTTGACCGGTCCTTCCAACCGCCCATGTTTGCAATTGAGCGTTGGAACTTATAGAAACAACAAATCCAAGAACGCCAGTTCTAACTCCAAAGATTACGACGGAGATTGGTAGCCAACTACACTTTATAGAAACGCACCCCAGGTGTGTTACATACTGTAACTTGTTAAAGTGTGTGTGTGCAGACTATATGTGTGTGTATTAATGTGTGTGTAGTGTGTACAGACACATACACAGTGAGAAAGAGAGAGAGAGAAAATATATGGTACCTAGGGCTGTCAAAATAACTGATTCATTTCAATTAATTAATTTGAGAAAAAATAACTGATTAAAAAAATGTGTGCAGATTAATCGATTCCGTATGACCTTTGACCCCGAGCCGTTCTAGTGAGTAAAAATTAGACTGTAAAATGAAGGAGAGAGAAGAAAACGTGCTGCCTGGATCATTGATTGGAACATTTACTTTTAAAAAACGGCCTGATGGTGTTGATAAAAAATAAAGTGTTGAAAATAAAGTCCTCTGCAATGTCTGCAGCAAGGAATTTGCATATCACCGGAGTTCATCAACTCTATAGTCGCACATCAATGCAAAGAAATAAGTGTTGACATTGAGGGGAGTGTTAATTTATTTTCATTGTGTCCCCTAGGTTATATATGTGGCCTGAAATGCCTTGTATGTGAAAAAAAAACTTCTTCCCGAAACACTTTTGAAATTATTTCCTCAGCATATTAGGTCATATCATAGATTATTATGGCAATTATTTGAACAGTGAAAATAATAATAAGAGTCTTTGAACTTTGATGTCACTAATACTGATTATTCAAGGATTCATTTGAATTTAAATATTTAAAATACTTTCACAGCAAAATTTATATATGCGATTAATTTAGATTAATTAATCACAGAGTATGTAATTAATTAGATTAATTTTTTTAATCGATTGACAGCCCTAGTATATTGTGATCTACGGCAGTGGTTCTTAAACTTTTTGTCTGGCGACCCCACAAAAAAGTATGGCTAGGTCCGACCCCACTTTCCCCAAACCCATTCTTACTCAAGTCCTTACTCAAATACACCCCTCAAACGTTAACAACTAAATCAAGCAAAAACTAGAAAGCAAAGTCATTTGTTTTATTTACTCCATATGAACAAGAACCGAGAAAACCAAACAATCACGATTAAACAAGTGTAGGCTGCCGCCAAATCAGATCATAGCGCTATGTGCGTAGCGCGCGCACATACAAGCACGCACACACATAGCCTACACATGCAGCATTAGGCCTACAACGTTACATTAATTATATTTATGGCGATAACAATAACAATATTTTTTTATTTCCCTTTTCTGGTTTACTATCTTTAACAATTTCAATGGGAAGAGTGGGCATGCTTCCGTGAACATAGCAAGTTAATTCTAGGAGGAATGCTGCATACGGCGACACGGAGATTTTCCTCCACTGAGCCGACATCTGTATTTTGAGATGTCGTTTCATTTTGACAGGTTTTAAGCTCTCATTCGCCAGAACATCGCCGCAAATCACACATTGTGGGTGGTCGAGGTTATCTTTAACTTGGCAAGTGAATCCATATTTCAGAAATTCTTTCTGATAAAGTCGACGCGCCGTTTGTTCTTTTTTATTCTCACCGGCCTGTAGACTTGTCCCATCTGAGGATCACGGAGGAGTAGACGCACTGGTAGATGGCACTTCCTAGCTTTTGTTCAATTTTTTAAGCAGCCACCTGTCCATTTTGGCTAGTAGGCTAGCTATGTCTTTTGTTTTGTTTTACTTAAAATAGCGGGAACAAGTTGAGTTTGCGTAGTGGAGCAGATAGTTACATTGAACTATCAGCGGACCAGTAGCCCATAGGCTGAACCAGATCTCATTGAAAGACGAAAACATTTCTCTCTCTTCTCTTAACAGCGTGTAAATAAGAAAAAGGCAGAAAAGGCCAATATTATTTTCCTTTGTTTCATCTAATAATAATTTCAGACTGAATACAGAAAATAATTGGCGACCCCACGGAAGTTTTTGGCGACCCCATTTGTGGTCGCGACCCCTAGTTTAAGAATCACTGATCTACGGTAACAGTGCTCTGAGGTCAAGTAGCTGATGTTTTGCCTGCACCTGTATTTGAATGTAAAACCTTGATACAGGCTGTGATTGGCACAGAAACCTGACAGAAAGGCAGTTAGTTGATTAAAAGGTGTTTTTCAATCATTTTGCCAATAAATGGCAGGTTGGATATGGGCCTGTAATTGTTTAAGATGCAAGTATCCAAGTTTTTCTTTTTGAGTGAGGGCTTTACGACAGCTGTTTTCAGGTGCTTTCTTGAAAAGTGCTAGACTAAAGTGATACATTTTACATTTGAAGCACACCAACCGTAAGTAGGTGAAAGACAGATTTGAGATACAGGCCACATCAGGAAGAGTTAAGATTTTGTACTGTTTTGTCGTCTATCAGACTGAATCCTGACATCAAGTTGAGTTCCCCCCTTTGCAGCTGATGGTTCCAGGTAGTGGTTGGTAGTTATTGGTAACTGAGAATATATGTTTTTTTTTACCAATTTCCCTTTGTAAAAAGATGCTAATTCATTAAATTCATCCATTGAGAGAAGCGCAGAATCTAGCTGAGAGGTGGGATTCATTAACTTCTCAACTGTTGAGAATTGCACATAAGTGTTGGTTATAGCTCACCTGATAATGTTAGAGAAATGTCTAATGATGTCTAATTGCATATCTCAGAGTTATATGTGTGGAGCATTTCTTTCAGATAGTGGATCTGAAGTTTATGTCGGTGCCATTTGCTTTCAGTCTTCCTGAAAAGGGGAGGAATCTGTTGTATAACTGTTGGATTTTGTTTCCATCGTGCTTTTTGTTTGTCTTTGACTGTTTTGAATTTGGGGATATGGCATCCATGATATGTACCACTTTTGAATTAAAATTATTCAATAAATCATCTACTGGCCTTGACAGTTGACCAGCGGTCTGTGAGAGTGCCTGCTCAAAAAGAGCACATACTGCATTTGGTCATTGATGACCCGCTTTCTCATCCTCTGTTCCAAATGTGTGGGGACATCGACATATCAAAGAACACAAAGAAATGATCAGCTATAGGGCCAGTTCCTTAACGGCTGTCGAGACATTGAGAGCATTTGTGATGACGAGGTTAAGGGTGTGGCCAAGGGAGGGTGCTGGCCCCTGTACATACTGAGTAAGGTTAGGGGTGTCAAGTAGATCAATTCAATCCTTGATGTATAAGTATATATACTCTTTTGATCCCGTGAGGGAAATTTTGGGGACCTGTAAAAAAGAAGAAACACTTGATGAGGGTATTCAAATGATGAAAATTCTCCAAGTGGTAATTGTTTACACTGAAAATATGCTTTGAATAATGTGGCTATTCCTCGTCCTCTCTTGTTTGTTTCTCTGAGACAGAGGAGCACTTTCCACTGTGAAACATTGACAATTTACTGCAAGACAGACCTTTATCACTGACTTCCAAAAAGCATCTTATGGCAGCACAATATGTCTTAAAATGTCACAATCTGAGGGACTTGCTGTGAGTAAACCTGTGTTTGTGTTAGTAGACAAATATGCACATGTGTGAGCTATCATCCTACAATGATTTCTACTGTTCATTTTGTAGTCACATGTTTATACCCACATTGCTGTATTTTTTCTTTCTTTCTTTTGTGATATACTGCCATTCGTAACACGAGCTTTGGCAACACTGCACTGAAAAGGTTCTGTGTGTGTGTGTGAGTGTGTGTGTGAGAGAGAGAGTATGTGTGTGTGTGTGTGTGTGTGTGTGTGTGTGTGTGTGTGTGAGAGAGAGAGAGAGAGTATATCTGTGTGTGTGTGTGTGTGTGAGAGAGAGAGAGTATATCTGTGTGTGTGTCTGTGTGTGTGTGTGAGAGAGAGACAGAGGGAGGGAAGGGGAGATAAAGAAAGAAAAAAGTGTGTGTGTGTGTGTGAAACCTGTGCTCTCAGTGTGTACACAAGTCAGTGTGTGTGAGAGATAAACAGAGAGAGAGACACACTCACAGACAGAGAAAAGAAAAGAGAGACTGAAAGGAGGGAAGAGCGTCTTTAAGAATGTCCCAGGAAGCAGCTCAACAGGCTCATCACACACATACACACACACACACACTCATCTTCTGCCCTTGTAGTGCACGCCGTGTGGAGGATGTGCAGAGTGGAGTGTGAGAGCTCGTCTCAGACAACAACGCCCTTTCCCCCCTCCCTCCGTCCTCCAGACCCAGCTTGACCCGACCTAGCCAGGCCAGATGATTCTAAGGAGTGTGCTTCTCAGAACTACACTTCTCAATGGGTCGCGAGAACGCCCCGAGAACGGCCCGAGAGTCCAGCTGTTCAGTGTGTGTGTGTGTGTGTGTGTGTGTGTCTGTTCTCCTGTGTCTAATCAGCGTCAAATTTGACATCTGGCCGCCACAGGCACCCCGGGCATCGAGGCCGGCCGGCCAGCCAGCCCACCACGCTTATTCTTTGTCATCACCAGAGGAACGTCCCGATCACCACAGCAGATTTGTCTGCACACCAAATCACACGTGACAAAGAAAATACGGTAAAGAAATCACAACAGTTGGCTGGGTCAAAAGCTCATTTGATATTTTCAACTATTGAATTTGTGAGATTGAATTCATAAAACTACTATGTAAGTGGCAACACAACAGTGTGTGTGTGCGTGTGTGTTTGAGAAATACAGAGATGAAGAAAAATTGAAAGAGAGGGCCTAACATGGTCGGGTGCAGTTTGCGTGTTGTGTTTGGTTAGTCCCATGGATATGTTTCTGTTTATAAACTAATACAATTTCCATCAATTAATTCAAAATGTACAAAAGTACATCACACAATCACTAGAATTCAAAATGTACAAAAGTAGCCTACATCACACAATCACTAGAATTCAAAATGTACAAAAGTAGCCTACATCACACAATCACTAGAATTCAACATTTATTGCTGCTCTGGCTCAGGCCTAGTGTTATTGTTGACTCTAGCGAATCGAAACGGCTAAATGTGATTGGTCGTTTGGCCATTGGGCCCGCCCAATGTCCTTCACTGCCACTCCCTCTGTCTCCGCAGCAGCGGCACGCGGTACTGTACGACGTGTCGGTCGCGCGCCCAACCTCCACTACTCGAGGGCGCGCGTTCGTACAGTAAACTTAACCCTGCACAATTCAGGGCGGCCTAGAGCTCCCCACGAGCATAACAACTGGAATCAAAGTGACAGTAAGACAGAAAGAGATCCATTTCCTCTTTTTTCTCCGTTGGACGCAGCTTTTTAAAATTCCTACCCGGTCTCGCATGCGGCTAGAGTCTGTGCCGCGCGTCGTGTCTGCCTACATGAGAGCACTTTGTCCGCGCGAGATTCCACAACATTCACGCACCTCTGGTTTTCCACAATGGTTAAATGTCTTGTTTAATGGTTGAGGTACGTACACATTTGTTTCTTTGTGATATTGTGTTGTTTTTCTGCTTAGTGTAAGCTTGCTATGGGAGTTTGGGTAGCTGCTAACGGGGAAGAAGTGGGGTTGTATTGTGATTTCCTTTTTTCATTCCTTAACCAAGAATAACACTTTGTAATTTTGTGTTTATTGGTTGTTTTTTTTATGGAATCAACATAAAACTAACATAGTAGGCTGCGACATTTTCTTAATGGACTTCATTTCAAATAGATGTATTTTTCTACAACTGTCAGTTCCTATATATTGGGTCTACAGGGGATTCTGTCACTGCGCACAATTGACAGCGGATACCGTAATCGCAAGGCTGTTGTCTCTCAACCAGCATGCAAAATGCATCCCACGCACACATTGCGCAGGAAGCTTGCTTGTCTTAAAATCGACGATGATTAGCTCTCAGATACCGATCCCCTGTGGCACGAACACCGGGCCCTTTGTCAAGCCATGGCGTTTAATATTCTGCCCCTATCCATTGCATCGACACAACGCAAATCACACTAGCGGCTGCGCATGCCAACACTTAGCCTGCCTGGCTTTAGTGAACTGCTGTTGTGTGTATCTCCCACAAGTAGCTTTCCGTAGTGCATGGGGACGTAATGTTAACGCGAACACACATTGGGGGGAAATCGCCACAGGTTGCTATCGTTGTTTCAAATCAAACAAGCTGATTACTAAGCCAGATAAATTCAAAGCGAAATAGGATTCGCTGAGATCGATGCGAAGCAGATGTGGCTATAGCTTAGGCTATCTTGCAGTCTGATGAATATCAGGATAATGCATAGTCGTTGACTACTTAAGCCAACCCGAGACATGGCCCAGGATGGCCGACACTTATGATTCGATGTCTCGGCAGAAGCCGCCCGAGCTGAGCTCCCGCTGTCGTTATTGTGAAAAGACAGAAACTGCAGATGGAAGGAAGACAGGAAGCGGATCTTTTCCTAGTGTCCAGTGAGCTCGAGATGGCTCAGGGCAGGCAAATTGCGAGCGATAAGAGCCTTATCCGGCGACAGATAGGGTTGTAAAAACATTTGGTCACACGTTATGGCTGTAATGTAATGCCTTTGTATACCAAGGTAGTTACATAATAACCACTCAAAGTGTAACCATTGTATTTCCACAGTTGCATGGCGCAGTCCACACAAAAGTCAGCTCTCATCTGTGCTTTGAAACGCTCTAAGTTTTGGCCTAGGCGTACCTATATATCACTTTTATTCGCACTGTCGCCTCTAAATGAATTCATTGTACGTGTGTCCTCTGCACTCCGAATAAGTCTATACCAGATTTTCCAAACTATAAACAGAATTGCAGAATTTAATAATAATAATAGAGTAAAAGTTCTTGTTGATGCAAGATCAATATAGTTGATAGTTATTCAGTGATCATTGAGGGCTGTATACCCTATAGGCCTACTTTATAAACCGATTCAACTTATACTGACTTATTTCAGTGTCAGTTATACATGTACTCTGTCAGAGACTAAACTAATACCACATTGCTTATAAGGGCACAGACGGTTCCTGTATTCTGGACCGGTGTTATATTTTAAAGCTGTAGATTCATTACACTCTGCCATTCCACGAAAGAGTGGTGGTCAAACTCTGAATTTGTTTTTGATGAAATTGTGTGTGTTCTGTTTGAGAGAGAGAGTGAAAGAGAGAGGGTACATGGAGTGTGCAGTCTGTGTGTGTGTGTGTGTGTGTGTGTGTGTGTGTGTGTGTTGAAGTAAGTGCTGACACAAGACAACATAAGAATCCGAAAAAGGACAACTCTGGATCAACAGGATGTGAGGAAAGATGGTTGAGAAGAAGAAGAAAGAGAGAGAGGGAGGGAATGGAGAGAGATATTCCACCAGAGATGGGAAAGAGGAGATATGTATGATGTGGGAAATGTTATGATTGTTTTGGCTAAGCTATTTAAGTTAACCTTATGCACCAAGTACTTGACATAGAGACACACAGTTACATTAGTGCACACACACACACAGTACATACTACATACACACAATGAAACTCTAAACACTGAATCCAGATAAGATATATATCACTAATGTATATCACATCTTAGTCAGATCACTAATGTATATTACATCTTAGTCAGATCACTAATGTATATCACATCTTAGTCAGATCACTAATGTATACTAGGAACACAGTCTATCAGAGCCAAACAGACAGTGACTGAGAGAGATGGGGGGGTAGGTGTAAACATTGACAAACACACAACGTCACACTCACAGTGAACAGCTTACCAGGAGTTTGTGTTAAGCCAAGCCTGTTGCTTTTCTATATAAACATACCAAAGCAGTGCATTTTGTACATTATATTCCCTCTGAGTTGCTCACGTCTGTCAGTTTAAGAAGCACGTAGGACCAGCGTGAATGTGAGAATATGTGTGTGTTTCTCAGTTACCCAGGGTCAGACAAGCCACATGCAAGGTCTGGTATAGGCTATGTATTAGGCTGAACTCAATGTGAGTAGCATCTTTGGTCATACCCCTCTTTCAATGCCTATATCATTTTGAGTTATTGAAGATTAATAAGCTGATAATAAACATTGTGTGTGCTGTTTCCTCAGTATAGATGTCTTGTTTGGAATGGTAAAAGAATAATTCGTACATTTTGACCTGCAGGGGGAGTCTGGCTGAAGCTAACTAGCTAAACTTTGCATATTGGCATTAACAATTTTGCCTGGAATTGTAAGTCTTGCAATGTTTATGGAATAAAATCGTGTTATTTCTTCTGTGTAAGACAATATGTCACAAACACCATGACATAAAATTGTTCTAAAACCTCACACCAGCAATTTGACATGACAAATATTTTGAAACATCTGTCAACGCCTTGTAACGTTTAATTCACACCACTGTCACTTGTCTCTGCAAAATGATTGTCTCGTCGTAAAACTTTTGTGTGAATTGGCCTTTAATTGGGGAGAATTCGAGAATAATAAAATGCTGACAGCCAATCAGTATCCATCTAATTTTAGACATCACATTTCATCAACTCAAGGGGAGACTTTCCTTATTATAGGTCATTGTGGATGCTCCTGTTGTTATACTAGTTATCTAGTTCCTCATGTGAGCGGCCCTTAATGTGAGGGGACCAGGGGGTGTAGCCTACTGTACATTAGCTTCCTTTCAGCTTCACTGCCATACCATGTGATTCGAGACAAGATGAGACCCTCACTGACCATGGCCATTTGGGGAGACAAACTCAAGTTCAAAAGCAGGGTTGGGACAAACAAGCTAAGCAGTGGAGGCCATTTGGGGAGACAAACTCAAGTTCAAAAGCAGGGTTGGGACAAACAAGCCATTGGGGAGACAAACTCAAGTTTAAAAGCAGGGTTGGGACAAGCTGAAGTTCAAAAGCAGGGTTGGGACAAACTCGAGTTCAAAAGCAGGGTTGGGACAAACTCAAGTTCAAAATCGCTTTTTTATTCAGCGGCCGCTCTGTCCCGCTCCATATTCGCTCCGATACCGCTCACGCCACGAGAGTGAGGCATGCCCAAATCCACCCTGACCTCACATCTTCATAGTGTAACCATAACCGCTACAATTCAAAACAAACAAATTGTAACGGATTAGGCATAGGCAGAGCTTTGTTCAAGAGAAGCTTTTATGGGCTAGCATTCAGAATCATGGGAGAGAATAAAAATCATGAAAACAGCGCACACTAGGCATGTCAAACACACACACACACTACACATACAGGAGTGGACGCAGCCCCCCACACAAAAAGGATCAGACACGAGGAAGACCTAAAAGGGTAACACGCTACACTAAAACACGGACATTAAAACAGTAAATAAAGGCATTAACACACACAAACAACCCCCAGAGTTCTCCCCCGTATCCCAGAATGCATTGTCCCAGAGTCCGTAGCACATAGGACTAGTCCAGCATGCCGTTGTTACAGTAAGTTCGTTGGGGATGAAGTCGCTAAATATTTTAGAAACTGAAAGTCATAGGGCTTACAAGCGTACTATTCCTACAAAACAACTAGATACTAACAATGTAGAGCAAGAACAACTATGTGGTGACACTGTTCCAGTGAGATTTATTTTGGAATACACATCGCGGAAACATGAGTGTGCTAAGCAAAGATCAAAGAAAAACGTGAGCAATTTGAATAGCCTATGCTTTAAGTAAGGCTGAAGTAAAACTCGGATGCTAAACCTGTATTAATTAGGCAATTAATCCCACGTATCCTTTTAGTTTTAGGCTTATGTGTAGTGACGTTGGCAAGATTGTTCGTTGTTGCACTGTCGGTGTTGCATCTTTTACAATACATTTTACAATACATGTTCTATGAGTGACATTGCCGTTGCTCTTAGTTCTTTGGGATTTAAGTTTTCTAAGGTGACAATTCGGCTTTAAATTGGAGCGAGCATGGAGCGATTTCACTGGAGCAGGAGGATTTTGAAGTGGAGCGGGGAGCGAAATTGAGCGGAGTGGCCTGACGTGAATTTGAGCGGAGGAGCGGCCGAGTGCACGGCCACCTGAGCGAGGAGCGGGATATACGCACCGCTCAGCTCCGCTCACTAGCTCTGGTTGGGACAAACAAGCTAAGCAGCGGAGGGCAAGTAGGCCTACCAGTAATGCTGCTTTAGTGAAATGAGGAAGTTTTCAACAGTCCTGTTTAGTAGGCGTGATGGAAAAAATCCAGTAGGCTAAGTTATAAATTCAAATTCCTGACACCATCAATGTAATAGTTATGTGATTACTGATTACTAGAGCGGATCAAGCCATGGACTCTGTCTACAGTCATTTATTTAGAGGCGATGCTTGTTGTTCGTGGCGCTATGAATAGAACCTTTGGTTTCTGGAAGGGCTTTGTGCAAAATACATGTTTTTTGTTGTCGTACGATATACTGTCACATCAAATAATTCATTGTATAGCAAGCAAAGCAGACACAACACATTTGAAATCAGCAACTGTGGCACTGTGTGCCCTCTCTATTCATTTCATATTTACTGTGTATTTTAATTGATGTATTGTGTTGTTTTGTTGCTAGAGAAAGATGTCACAAGCACCAATGGCCTGTTCCCAGAGGACACAAACACAGATATCATGTATACATGAGAGTGTTCACCCCACTCCAACACCCTTGAGATTAAAAACATCTTCTCAATGAAAATCATTTAAATGAAGCATGAGAAGTAATAATAGTATTCACATTCCAACAAGGATCACTCCTACGCAGTGATATGTGTGGCCACCTGTTCACAGTTTCCTACCTGCCAATATTTAGGCTTTAAAAAATATGAGAGATTTTGTGTTGTTTTGTTTTGTTTTGTTTTGTTTTGTTTTGTTGTGTGTGGGAGATTTGTTCCAGGAACTGTTTATGGTTGAAGTTGCCAAGTTGTCAGTGCCACGTAGAGGGTGTTGGGGAGGGAATAGATGGGGCATGCAAGGCTATTAGACCCTGCTGGAGTATGTTTACTTTGCACTTGATCTTCTGAAGTACATTACAATGCAATGCATGCACACATTTAGATCTTCTAGGCACATGGCACAATTACTGTTAAATTTAATATTAAGTTCATGGTATAGTGAAGTATAACTGGGTGTAAGCTTAATGTGGCCTAAATATGTATCCCATCCCAAGGTTTACACAAAATAAGGCTGAATACCAGCATTTGTAGTCTAGTAGGTGCTTAGAAATTCAAAAACAAAGATAGTTGTGCACTGTCTAGTCATCCCCAAAGCTGACCTTGAGCCTCACACTTTCCCATGGGCATTCATGAAGACCCACATTTTTGCACTATACAAGTTAAATGTATTATTATTATTTTATATAAAAGTTTCTTTGTCATACGCTTAAAAATTCCAACCTAGCATGAACTCATTAATTCCTATGCGATGTCACTATATATATCATCATGAATAAGTAAAAGTGTGTCCTTGTTGAGATGCTGACCAACTAATTAACTAATTAACACTTCAACCGAAGAAAAAGGTTCTGTGGCACACTCAAACTTCTGATGCACAAAATTATTTTATCTGACTAATGTTTCACCGTTCCCTTACACCTTCATCAGGGTAATAACAATAAGCGGAATCATTCAAGTCAAGGTGTTTTCTATAACATGAAAATATCAACATATGCATACTTTCATCCTTCCTTTTAGACAAGACTTTTAGTCTTGTCTAAAAGTCTCTAGACGTTAGGCATATTGAGAGGACACTTGACTGTGGGCTCCCTTCAGAAAGTTTATGTTTACATTTTTATATCAAAGTTCTACAGTTATGTCTGACCCTGTACGACTAACTTTATCTCTCTGCTCCTCATGTGTGTCAGGAGCAGAAGGTGAAGTGCGAAGACTAATTAGAGAAAGTTCATGGGGGCAGAGCCAAACATAGTTGGGTTAATTAACTACACTACCCAGAAACCTTAGGGCCATCTATTAATAGAGCTAAGGAATAAAAAGGTGCTAAAAACAGATGCATGCCTGGCAATTGGTGCAAACTGAAAGGGTTGTACTGTGTTGTTTCCCACATGCCTGACAACTCAGAAGTCCGAGGTGGAGGTTTCAATTCCGGGGAACATGTACTTGCCCCAAGTTTAGAAGTAGGGACTCAGACTTTGAGTGACACTCTATTGTATTTTTTTTGTTAAATGTTAAAAGTCATGACGTCCAGGTCTGGAACGCAACTGGGAAATTCCAAGTTGGAGATAAACCAACTTCCAAGTTGTCTGGAACGTAGCATATGTATTCAGGTGCCCGACTCCTTGCCAATAGCACCAAATAATAATAATAATAATAATAATAAATAATAATAATAATACATTTAACTTGCCAAGAGCACCAAACTGCGCTTGATGTTCTCAGAATAGGGTCTATACTACAGTAGGATCAACAAACACTAGTGGGAGACACTGGACACTGGCTGATGGTTTGAAAACAAATATGTTTTGCTACTGAAGTATAGTATAGTATAAGTATACTTATACTATACTTAAACTGGCTGATGGTTTGAAAACAAATATGTTTTGCTTGTTAGTTGAAAGATGGGAAGTACTGTTGCCATTGTAATGGTGAATATTGACTGAAGACCAGACAGTTTGATGTCGTCTATATATGTGTGTCAAAGAAGCCGAATAGTTTCAAACGTAGGATCTTTCCCACTCTGGCCAGTGAGCTTGAGATGGACGTGCTGCCGTGGCTAGAGGAATGCGCGTTGACTGGGAGCCAAACAGTAGGTCACTGGGAAGAGCGGATCCTGTTTGAGGTGTTTGTGAAACAGGAAGTCATGTGCTGCTTCCCTCCTCTCTGGGCCTGGAAGGCATGCGGTTCACGCGTGTGAACGTCTGTGGGGGGGTGGGGGGGGGGGGGTAATGGCCCAGGACACTGTCTGAGTCAACAGGTATGAAAAAATAAAAGGGTCTAATTCATGTAATAATGGCATATTAATTCTTCCTTTCTGTCTTTCTGTTCTTGCCACCATTGTCCATCCCCAACCAGAGGTGTGGGCAGATAGCGTTTGAAGGTCCAGATCAGAATGCCATCCGGGTTCGCATGCTGGGTAAGTAAGCAGTGTTATTGAATCACTTTGGCATTCTTCATTTCTATGCTCCCTGTTTGTCTGCCGAGCTGGTTGCAAACACACACACACACACACACACACACACACACACACACACACACACACCCTCCCCCCAATGAAGCCTTTCCCTCTTTGACATGTGCCGCCTGGCGTCTCGGTCGATCGCTCCCGGTAACGTTCTGTTCCCGTTCTCCCCCTTGCAGTCGCTCTCCCGCGCTCGGGGCGAGAACAGAAACCGTAAACACAAACACATGCTCGAAAGCAAACAATCAGCCGCTTGAGCCACAGTGCCCATCAGGGGTCGGGGGAAGTGGCGGGCTTTGCCATGGCGACATGTGGGGAAATCACATGCCGGTATTGGCCGCGCAAGAGAAGAGCCGTTTGTGAAGGTGTCTGCCGAGAAGACGAAGGAACGATCCGGTTAAGGTCACGAATGCACAATCTGTCACGCCAACCACTGCAGTGTGACCTGAATCCACCTTGTGCCACTTTTTGCGCTGTAAGTGAGTATGTGTCTCTTGAACTCTCTTGAAGTCTCTTGAAGTACACTACGTGTCAGTGAGTTTGCTTCTCTTGAAGTACACTACGTGTCAGTGAGTGTCAGTTAGTTTGCGTCTCTTGAAGTACACTACGTGTCAGTGAGTGTCAGTTAGTTTGCGTCTCTTGAAGTACACTACTATGTCAGTGTGTGTCAGTGAGTAACTGGAACATAGGTTGCGCGTCGGGTTAAGTACACTGTGTCAGTGTGTGTCAGTGAGTAACTGGCACATAGGTTGCGCGTCGGGTTAAGTACACTGTGTCAGTGTGTGTCAGTGAGTAACTGGCACATAGGTTGTGCGTCTCAGTAAAGTGTGTGTGTCTGCCACCACGTAAGCCCTATCCCTGTCAATCATTTCAGAGCTTAAAGACTAGTGAATGGGACAAGAATGTGTACGAGATTAGAGAATATTGGCTGATGTAAGGCCTGATCTTCATATAGGACATGAGAGGTACGTTTCCCATATGTGGATTAAGTCAAGTGCTAGATTTAAACCTCAATGAAAATCTCCATTGCAGTAATCTAGGACTAGGCTTAATCCACCTATGGGACACTGGGCCATAGTGTGTTTGAAGTGTAGTGCATGGTAGCAGTGTACGGTTGTCTCATTATAGTATGTAGGCTTGTGTCACATTACAGTAAGTATACTTGCCTTGACAAAGTATTGTTTTCTAATTACAGTAAGTGTGTTGTGCCAACAAATTAAAATAAGTTTGTGTTTGTGTATATTTCTGATTAATTATTCATGTGGTTGTCATACATTGCACTATGTAAGGTTGTGTGTTGTTAAGTAAGTGTGCTGTGTATGAGGAGAGGTTCTCACGTTATGCGGACTCATATTTCATTAGCTCTTATGCGGACTCATATTTCATTAGCTCTTATGCGGACTCATATTTCATTAGCTGTGATGCACAGTCTCACAGACACATGCCCTGTGACAAGCTTCCGCTTTCCCCTCCAGCCTAGGGCTGTTCTTGTTCCTCTGTTCTGTGTGTGTGTGTGTGTGTGTGTCTGTGTGTGTGTCTGTGTGTGTCCATGTGTGTGTGTGTATGGGGGATGTCCCTGGTTGTGTGAGTGTGTGTGTGTGACTGTGTGTGTCAGTGTGTGTGTAGTTAGAGCTTCAGTGTGCTATCCTGCTGTATGCTGCTGAAAACTCAATGATGATAAGGTCAATTTTAATTTACAGTTGTCATTGCACAGTTCAAACATCTTGTCTGTGTGTGTGTGTGTGTGTGTGTGTGTGTGTGTGTGTGGTGGGGGGGGGGGGGTAGAAGGTTAAGATATCAGTACACATTTGACAAACCAATGCAAAGTCAATCCTAGATAGTCCTAGTGCTGGGCGGTATACCGGTTCACACCGTATACCGGTGTGTATTTTCGTTATGATATGCTATTTGATTACACAACGTTTGGAACGCTGCGCGACAGTGTTTCAGACGGGACTTTTTTCACACGCACGCATGATGCCACTGCGAGGCATAGTGAGGGTAAACACAAAACACCTTAAGTTTTTCCCCTGAAGTATGACCCATAAGGCTTCATTTCTCCTTAGATAAGAGGTTTATTTAAGGGTGTTGCACAGAATACCTTAAATTGTTTCTTTAGTTAAGGAAAAACGTTAAGGGATAGTGCATTGAAAGGGATTTACCGTCACGAAAATTCTATTGAGATTAATCAACAGCTGTAGCTAGCTGGCTAGTAGGTGATGTCGTTAGTTAGCAACCCACTGAACACAGTGAAGTTTAATGAGCTTTAGTGCTGCCGCGATTAGTCGACTTAGTCGACCTAATCGACCATGAAAATTAGTCGACGGCAATTTTTTTAGTCGATGAGTCGTTTTACTATTGACCGCCTATTTATTTTTGGTCTCACACGGCTGTAATGTTATATTAACTCTATGTTATTAACTCTTGAAAAGTACAATGACTGTCTTTGGATGTTAAACAGGCTACTAAGACTTTGGCATGTTTTAAACCCCACTATGCACGCAAGTGTTAACGCCAGCAGCAAAGCTGCGTGCCTGCCTGCTTTCAGCGCAATTAATTATTAGGCAGAGCTAAGTGGGGGGAATAAGCTAGTAGGTTACGCTAGTCCAGACTCTGACTAATATAGTAGCCTATTGTGGAAATTGAAATAAATGAAGTGAAGTGTCTCACGTTGACAACGCAACGGCGTGTCATTACTGTAATTCATTCATACAAAAAAACTTTAAACCGAACATGCCGCCGCCCGTGATATCAACAATCAAGGTGCGCGTCATTTCCCATGGTCAATAAGTCACGACGCATATTTTTTTAGCGTTCAAGCCAACTGATAAAGTGAAGTAACCTATGTGGTAAGACGCGCAAAGTGCCTGTAGCCTACTTGTTTTGAACATGCTGATGTTAGGCTCATTTGCAAAGTCCTCAACTCCTGTCGCCTTTCAAAGTCCAGCGTTTCTCAAACTATGGGCCGCGCGGACCAGCACCGGCCGTAACGTGGACATTGCTGGTCCGGAGCCGCGGAGTGAAATTATTCCCGGGGCTTCGTCTGAGAATTTGCTGCGCAATTGATCAAGGAACCGCGGACCGACAGAAAAAGAAAACAAACTTTTCTGCAATCAGTATGAATTACTTGCTAATTTGGTGTCATCAAACATAGAGGCATACAATTAAATGGTGGTATGAGCGTTCATTCAATGCGCGAGAGAAACTGAAACCACTTGATAACGTTGGTAGCAAATCTCCAATTCAACCTATTGGAAAGCTATTTAATTATGAAACTACATTTAATAGAACAATGTGGATTTATGCAACTTCCATAAAAACAGAGCACAGACTATAATACACTATCTAGAGTATTGTATAGTCAAATTTGAATAACGTGGCCAAAAGCTTGTGGCATAATTAAATATGTAAATATTCTTTCCATTTGCCTACCAGTATATGATGCTTGCATGAGGGAAACATCCCAAAACGATGACACCCATATAATTGCTGCTGTTTTGAGAAGTATTTATCATGCAACCATGCAAAAGCAATGGAACTATTCTAATTATATTTTACATTAGTAAAGCAGTCCTCTGATGTGCATGTTTTCAAACTTTTTGTGAACAATGTTAGCACTTTAAACACTGGCTGCTTTGAAGTGCATGTATAACAAAAGGGGCAGAAATCGCCTTAACCTACAGCAACTTAAACGGTCCTCACCTACAGAAACCTCTTTCTCCATGAGCTTGTGGAACTGTCAATCCGCAGTCAACAAAACGGACTTCATAGCTGGCTATGCCAACCATCTTTCGTTGGAACTCCTTGCTCTCACTGAGACTTGGATCAAACCATAGAACACAGCCACCCTGGCTGCAATCTCCACTAACCTTACACTATCCCACACCCCTCGTCCATCTGGACGAGGAGGTGGGGCGGGCCTGCTGATCTCCAACAAATGGAAATTCACCCCGCTACTGCCTTCAAACAAATATGTCTCATTCGAATTCCATGCCATCACAGTGATCGCCCCAGCAAAACTCTACGTGCTGGTCATCTACCGCCCTCCAGGCCAACTAGGCGACTTTTTGGACGAACTTGACACTCTGCTGTCCTCCATCCCTGAGCATGACTGTCCGCTTCTTGTTCTCGGCGATATCAACATCCACTTAGATGCCCCAGGCTCAGCGGACTTTTTGGCCCTGATCCACTCCTTTGACCTCAAACTGGTTCAAAGCCCACCGACACACAAAGCTGGCAAAGAGCTTGACTTGATCTTCACTCGGAACTGCAGCACAGACACCCTCACGGTGACGCCTCTCCATCTTTCTGACCACTTCTTCATCCAGTTCAACGTCAGCCTGACAGAACAGCCTCCGGCTCCTCAGCCGATGGTCACGTTCCGCCGCAACATCCGGAACCTGTCTCCAACGCACTTTTCCTCTGTGGTTGCCTCCGGTCTACCTCCACTCAACACCTTCTCCTCTCTGGAGGTTAATGAGGCCACAGACTCGCTCTGCTCCACACTGAGCTCGTGTCTAGACGAGCTGTGCCCTCTTACCACAAGGCCAGCTCGATCCAAACACTCTCATCCATGGCTAAATGATACCCTCCGATCGCAGCGCACCAAACTCAGAGCCGCGGAGAGGAAATGGCACAAATCCAAACTAACTGATGACCTCAAAAACTACCAGACACTCCTGACTTCCTTCTCAGCCAGCATCACTGCTGCTAAGACGGCTTTCTACAATGACAAAATCAACAGCGCTACAGACACTCGAAAGCTTTTTTCAACCTTCAAATCGCTACTCAACCCTCAGATGCCTCCTCCTCCATCCAGCCTTACTGCAGATACCCTCGCCTCATTTTTTACAAACAAAGTGGCGGCAATCAGCAGTCAATTCTCTACATGCCCACTACACGCATCTGACTCAGATACCGCACTCCTACAACCTCTAGGGACTGCTAGATCATCTTTTTCAGCATTCACGCCTCTCTCCGAGAATGAAGTATCTAGACTCCTGACATGCAGCCGTCCTACCACATGCTCGCTGGACCCTATACCTAAGAGCCTACTTCAGTCCATCAGCCCGACCATCGCACCAGCAATCACACACGTGATCAATGCCTCGCTAACCTCCGGCACATTTCCAACAGCGTTCAAAATGGCCCGGGTAACACCGTTACTTAAGAAAGCTTCTCTCAACCCTGCTCAAGTCGAGAACTACCGCCCTGTCTCACTCCTGCCTTTCCTATCCAAAGGCATTGAACGAGCAGTCTCCAAACAGGTCTCTGACTTCCTTTCACAGAACAACCTTCTGGATCCAAATCAGTCTGGGTTCAAAAGCGGCCACTCTACCGAAACGGCTCTGCTGTCTGTAACAGAAGCCTTAAAAGAAGCCAGGGCGACCGCTCGGTCATCAGTACTCATTCTGCTTGACTTATCGGCTGCCTTTGACACGGTTAATCACCGCATCCTTCTCTCTATACTCGCTAACATGGGAATCTCCGGTTCTGCTCTCTCCTGGTTTGAATCCTACCTCACAGGACGCTCGTTTAACGTATCATGGCTTGGTCAGCTATCTGCACCTCACCATCTCACCACAGGGGTCCCCCAGGGCTCAGTACTGGGCCCCCTTCTCTTTGCTATCTACACCACCTCCTTGGGACAGATTATCCGTTCGCATGGCTTCTCATACCACTGATATGCAGACGACACACAGCTCTATCTGTCCTTTCCACCTGATGACCCCTTGGTTTCAGCACGGATCTCGGATTGCCTCTCAGACATAGCTACATGGATGAAGGCACACCACCTCCAGCTGAACCTCTCAAAGACTGAACTGCTGGTCCTCCCAGCTAAACCTACCATACACCACGACATCAACATCAAATTTGACTCCCTGTCTGTTTCACCTACCAGGACTGCAAGAAATCTAGGAGTTGTTCTCGACAACCAACTAAACTTCTCAGATCATGTTGCCTCAGTCGCCCGGTCATGCCGTTTCGCACTCTACAATATACGGAAAATCAGGGCTTACTTAACTCAAGATGCCACCCAACTTCTGGTTCAGGCAATAGTCATCTCACGACTCGACTACTGCAACACCCTCCTGGAAGGTCTCCCAGCCTGCGCAGTGAAACCACTTCAGATGATCCAGAACGCGGCGGCGCGCCTGGTCTACAACCAACCCAAGAGGGCACATGTTACCCCGCTACTCATCCAGCTACATTGGCTACCTATGGCGGCCCGCATCAAATTCAAGGCTCTAACGCTTGCCTACAAAGTAGTCTCCGGTTCTGCTCCCACCTACTTGAATGCCTTCATACAGACATACGCTACCTCCAGACCGCTGCGCTCCTCAGACGAACGACGTCTAGCTCTACCTCCGGTACGCTCAGGCCAATCCAAACTTTTCTCATCTGTTGTTCCTCGTTGGTGGAACACACTGCCAGTTCCTACAAGGGCAGGGACATCCCTCTCCATTTTCAAAAAACTCCTGAAGACCCAGCTCTTTAGAGAACATCTCCTCTCATAGCAACACTTACAACAAGTCTTGCTGATCCTAGCACTCACCAGCCGTCTTAAACGGACACGTAACTGTTAAAAACAGCACTCACTGATGCACTTATTCTTACTGTACTTATTCTTATGTTTTTTAAATTGTCCTAATATTGTTGAGAATTGCTCTAAAACTTAAACTGTTTACCATGTTGTTAAAAATGCGTCAGCCAAATGTAATGTAATGTAATAATAATGATAATTTGATGGGGGGTGGGTTCATGTAGGTGGGCCCTATGACCCCAAAGTATGCCATGACCGGGCCTCAGGTCAAAGAAGTTGTCTATGTCGATGGCAACACTGGCATACAAATAAAGTCTATCAAAGGTCTGACATTACTGTAGATCTGAAGGTAGCATTTTAAATTGGTGTTTTTTTTTAATACATAATGTTTTTGAACAGTTTACTTACAGTAATACAGCTTCTAACAAAAGTAGGGTGATATATATTTTACGTTTTCCCTTTAGTTGAGTTCAAAATAAAACGTACACAACAAAATAACAAACACTTGATTTTAAAAAAAAATAGTCGTTTAGATTAGTCGACTAATCGAAAAATTAGTCGAAAGATTAGTCGTTAGAAAATTAGTCGTTAGTGGCAGCACTAATGAGCTTATCATTCATCTCACCTTAAGAATATTCGCTGAAATTATCCAGGTAGCAAGTAAAGCATGTTATAGCCATGCACTGAGCAATACTAGCTGGCTAGTTAGAAATGATCCTGACTGTCATCAGTGCACCAAAACAAACTTTTTTGTTAATGTTTTGCCTAGCGAATCGAACCGAAGCTCATGGCAGGCTAACAAGACATCCACATCCACATGAAGTTAACGTTAGCCTACCACTAACGTCATGTAAACCACACAATAACAATAAGGCATGTTTCTGATAGGCCTATTTGACAGAGTAAGCATATTAGCAGAGAGGTTTCATTTAAAATTTTCAAAAAAGTATAAAGTTGCACTACTTTTTATGAAATTTGCACAGTAAAAGTTCTGTATTTTGACTGCAATTGTCTTTGCATTCTGATTAGATTCTTCATTAGAATCATGAGTGGCTCTTTGTAAACAGCATCATTTTCTGGGGCCATGCAAAACTGCATTACCACTAGTGTGGAGTTATTCTACATCATGACAGTAAAATAGACCATCCTTAGTCAATGTACTGCAGCAATTCCTCTCTCAACCTGTAGAAAATGCTGTGAACATCTGATTATGCATGGAAAAAAAAATACCGTCATATACCGTGAAACCGTAAGAATTTAGAAAAATACCGTGATATACATTTTTGGTCATACCGCCCAGCACTAGATAGTCCTGTTTGTTTTGGGGACAAGCTCATTGTTGATGTGTTTATTGTTGTCAGAAATGCTGCAGACAGGACACTTGTGTCCAGTAAGAGTGTGAGCAGCACTATCATCACACTATCTGAAAGCTTCTTGTGCCAGAGATCTAGACATTGAGTAGATTACTTGTCTCTAGTTGTATATCTGTAACGCACACGTAAACATGTATGTATGTGTGTGTGTGTGTGTGTGTGTATGCATATGGGTGTACACTTCCCTCTGAATCACTAATCCCCCCCTTCCCTCCCACTCTCTCTCTCTCTCTCTCTCTCTATCTCCCTCCCTCTTTCACTCACTCTCCCTCTCTGTCGCGCGTGCACGCATTTTCTCACACACCGCCTGATGAGTTGAGCTGCTCAGCAAGGCAGTTTAAATGTACTCATCGCTCTGCACACGACTCCGGCAGCAGAATGAGGGAGAGAGAGAGAGAGGGAGAGAGAGAGAGAGACTTTGAACTGTAGCATGGAGAGAGGGAGGGCAGAGTTGAAAGAGTAGAACAGGCAGCTCGAGGGGGAGTGTGGGACTCGTCGGAGTGTGTGAGCGAAGGAGTGGAAAGAAGAGAAAGAGAGAGAGAGGGAAGAGAGAGGGAGAGGGAAGAGGAATGTCACACATACGCATGAGACACAGCACGGAGAGGACAGGAGACCTGGCGCTGCACTCTGCTCTCTCGCTTTCTGCTTTCTGACCGCCGTCTGTCCGCCCACCCAACCATTTCTCTCGGACAGCCGAGCGGCTCGTCGTCTGCAAATTCGGCTCGGTTCAGCTCGTGAATCTTAGGCGCCGACTGGCTCATCAGGGACCACTGCTGTTGTGTGGGTCAAAACCAGTGGCATTGCTCTGAGGACCGTCCGGCGCTCAGCCTCGAGGAGCATGCCCGTGCTGAACGGGCTATGGACCGGCGTCAGAGACCAGACTCTGAGGGCCAGGGAGGGGCCCGGGTCGGAGTCCACATCCCGGTCGCGGTCGGGGTCCGTGCCGGCCTGGGTTTGGCCCCTGGGGGCCCCGGTACAGTGCGGGGGGCTTCCCCTGGAGCTCCCGGCCCTCCTGAAACGCATACGCACCGTGTGGAGGGCTAGATTGACCCTCCTGGGCCCCCGTAGGGCAGAGGCAGAGGACGCCTGCTCGTGCCTCACAGGTAATGAATGGGGATGTGTGAAGTATGGTTGATTGGACACTGTGAAGTAGCATGTGCATAGTGATTTTATGGAGTATGGTTAATGGAATACCATGAAGCATGAATAATTGAATGGTGTGAAAAATGGTAAATGGGACACCAAAGTAACGTTATGGTTAATGGGATATGGTGAAGTAACGTTCTGGTTAATGGGATATGCTGAAGTAACGTTCTGGTTAATAGGATATGGTGAAGTAACGTTATGGTTAATGGGATATGCTGAAGTAACGTTATGGTTAATGGGATATGGTGAAGTAACATTTTGGTTAATGGGATATGGTGAAGTAACGTTCTGGTTAATGGGAGTAACGTTCTGGTTAATGGGATATGGTGAAGTAACGTTCTGGTTAATGGGATATGGTGAAGTAACGTTATGGTTAATGGGATATGGTGAAGTAACGTTCTGGTTAATGGGATATGGTGAAGTAACGGTCTGGTTAATGGGATATGCTGATGTAACGGTCTGGTTAATGGATTATGGTGAAGTAACGTTCTGGTTAATGGGAGTAACGTTATGGTTAATGGGATATGGTGAAGTAACGTTATGGTTAATGGGATATGGTG
>NW_027468859.1:36625716-36628216 GCF_046254945.1 Alosa pseudoharengus | reverse complement strand
GTGCGTGCGTGCGTGCGTGCGTGTGTGTGTGTGTGCATATGTGCGTGTGTATGAGTATGGAAGTGGTAAATGATACCCACACCAATGCTTCTGAAGCCATCTGATGCTGTTTTTAGTTTGATATCATGATTCCAGAACTGGGTCACAGTACTGCATCACAGCTTGCCGCAATCTGTGTGTGTGTGTGTGGTGTGTGTGTGGTGTGTGTGTGTGTGTGTGTGTGCGTGTGTGCATGTGTAGTGTGTGTGTGCGTGTGTAGTGTGTGTGTGTGTGTATGTGTGTGTGTGTGGTGTGTATGTGTGTGTGTGTGTGTGGTGTGTGTGTGTGTGTGTGTGTGTGTGTGTGTGGTGTGTGTGTGTATGCGTGTGTGTGTGTGTGCGTGTGTGTGTGTGTGTGTGTGTGTGTGTTGCTTAGTTACTTTGCAGTGTGGTGTATGTTATTGTCTCAGTTTCTATGTTCAGTCTCTGAGCATGTTTTGAGAGGAGACTGAGCAAAGTGCACTGGAATCCTTTTGTGCTGTGAGAATCTGTCGCATCAAATGAATTTGACTACAGGCTGTTACTTTGTGTGAGCCGTGCGTGTGTGAGAGTTAAAAAGAGACAGAGTCTGTTTCCGTGTGCGTGCGTGTGTGTGTGTGGGTGTGTGTGTGTGTGTGTTTCTGTTTGCTCTGAACAAGTGTTGCGGAAGAAACTGCTCTCATAATGGAGTGGAGTTCAACTCAGGCTCTTTATACTTATTATGCCCTTAAAACCAATGCTGTTACGCACTAAGACCATGCACAACGAATACAGTCCTGCTCGTCAGTGTGTGTGTGTGTGTGTGTGTGTGTGTGTGTGTGTGTGTGATTCTACATGTTTGTTTGTCTGTTTGTTTATAGTTCTTGGCAGATGCTTTTGCCCAATGGCGTGACTTACAATGACACCAATAAACAGGTCAGGTCATGTGGCCAAAAAATACAAATTATTTAAGGAGAATTCTAGCGATTTTTCTTTTTTTAAAGTATATTTTTTTGGGCTTTATGCCTTTAATGATAAGACAGTGGAGAGTGACAGGAAGCGAATGGGAGAGAGAGAAGGGTTGGGATCCGGAAAGGACCACGGGGCGGGAATCGAACCCGGGTCGCCGGCGTACGGTGCAGGTGTCCCAGCCAGTTGCGCCAAAGCTGGGGCCAAATTCCAGCAAAATTTCTGTTTCTCGAGTAATATCTGTGTGAAAAAAAATGGAAGTGATCGGTTCTAACTAGCGGGAGTTGCTGTAGCCAACAGCTAGAGCTGCCACACAGCAGTGCTGCACTAAGAACATGGACAGTACTCGGTGGCCTCGAGTGTGTGTGTGTGTGTGTGTGTGTGTGTGTTCTCGGTGAGCTCGAGTGTGTGTGTGTGTGTGTGTTCTCGGTGAGCTCGAGTGTGTGTGTGTGTGTGGGTTCTCGGTGAGCTCGAGAAATAGAGATCTGTGTGGAAAATGGCCAGAATTCTCCTTTAATAGAGTAAATAGAATCAAGCAGTAGATTCACACACAAACGTAGCATTACACACACATACACACACACGCACACACACGCACACACACACAGGCACACGCACACACACAAACACACACACACACACACACATTCGTACACATATGCACTCCCTTATACATACATACATACCACACACACACATATGACCCACAGACACACATACACAGAGACACACACAGAGGTGCATGCACACACACACGCACACACACATTCGTACACACACACTCTCTCACACACACACACGCATACACACATACACACACACACTCTCTCACACACACACAGGTGAATACTTTTTCATTTGACTGTGCCACATATGACCCACAGACACACATACACAGAGACACACACAGAGGTGCATGCACACACACACACGCACACACACATTCGTACACACACACACGCATACACACATACACACACACAGGTGTATACTTTTCCATTTGACTGTGCCAGTGGTGTGGGTGCTTTGGATTCCCTGCACCTGGCAGCTCCCAAGACACAGCCCAGGCAATCTGGCAAGCACCGTGTGTGTGTGTGTGTGTGTGTGTGTGTGTGTGTGTGTGTGTGTCTGTGTGTCTGTGTGTGTATGAAGTGGGAGCTCTGCAGTCCAGTCACGCACATGACTTGTTGAAGCCTCATTACCCCCCCCCCCCCCCACCCCACTCACACACACACACACACACACTCACACACACACACACACACACACACACACACACACACACACACACACACACACACAGCCTGAAGAATAGATTACTCCACGGCTTAGTTTGTCTGTTGTTTTTGTATGACTTTGTGTGTTTGTGTGTTTAGTGGGTTCCTTTTGGTCAGAGGTCACTAATTTTTGCCTCATTTCTCCATTTTCTTCAACCATGCTGCTAAACATATTGTATCCTCACACACATATAATAAATATGCGTGTGTGTGTGTGTGTGTGTGTGTGTGTGTGTCTGTGTGTGTGTTTCCACGGTC
>NW_027468859.1:36583216-36618216 GCF_046254945.1 Alosa pseudoharengus | reverse complement strand
TGTATGTGGCTGGATCACTGGAGTGGAACACTGAGGGAGGGTCGCTGACCCACACTTGAACTCCACTGATGAGTCTGCTGTGTGCTCGACCCTCTGACCCCAAGACCGGTATATCTCTGCAGCCAATCACATGCCTGATCCTCTTTGTCTGTGTGTGTGTTGTGTGTGTGTCTGTGTGTGTGTGTGTGTGTGTGTGTGTGTGTGTGTGTGTGTGTGTGTATCTGTGTGTGTGTGTGTGTGTGTGTGTGTGTGTGTGTATCTGTGTGTGTGTGTGTGTGTATCTGTGTGTGTGTGTGTGTATCTGTGTGTGTGTGTGTGTGTGTGTGTGTGTGTGTGTGTATCTGTGTGTGTGTGTGTGTGTGTGTGTGTGTATCTGTGTGTGTGTGTGTGTGTGTAGTTGGCAGAGCTCCTGACCCCTCTGGACGTGTTCCTGGCTCTGATGGCGGCCGCAGCTCATGATGTGGATCACCCCGGAGTCAACCAGCCCTTCCTCATCAAGACCAAACACCACCTCGCCAGCCTCTACCAGGTCAGGGGGGGAGGGGGGAAGACAAGAGAGAGGAGGAACATGAGAAGGGGAGCGTAAGAGAGGGAGAGAGAGATGGAGGGAGGGAGAGAGGTATAGATAAATAGAAATAGTGAAACAACCCTTGTCATCAACACAGAACACCACCTCAAAAACCTCTACCAGCTCAGAGAGAGAGAGAGGAAAGAGGGAAGGAGGGAGAGAGGGATGAAGAGCGGAATAGACTGGAGACAAAGAGAATGGATGGGAAAGAGAGGGAAAGAGAGGGAAAGCCAACCAGCCCTGAGTTAGTGACACAGTTAGGCCCCGATGTGAACGACTGAGAAGATAAGGATTGTGATTATGGGAAGTGCTTATGGAAGACTAGATTAGATTAGATTGGATTGTCTTAGACTAGATTAGATTAGATTCAAGTTTATTGTCATTGTCCAGAGTACCAGTACAGAGACAACAAAATGCAGTTAGCGTCTAACCAGAAGTGCAAAAAAGCAGAAAAGTGCAAAGTGAACAGACAGGTGGTGCAGTGTAAACAGCATATGGCATATGGTGCAGTGTAGACAGTAGTATACAGTTTAGCAAGTGGCATGATTTACAGTAGGGATAATATGTGCAGTGTATTAACAATAACATTATAAGAGCAGAATAAATATGGATATGTGCAGTATTAACAGTATAGACAGATATGTACAGTTGACTATGTATTATAGTCTACAGCATGATAGCATTAACATTATAACAGCAGTAGAGTATTTGTATGTATAAGTGTAGTTACAGTATGTACACTTGTAATATAAATAGAATGGTGGTATAGGGTAGTGCCACCTCCTTGTTGTCCCTGTCAAGTGGTCTATGGTTGTGGTGCAGCTCAACAGGCAAGGAGGCGTCAGTTAGTGTGTGTATGTAGGGGGGGTAGGGTTTCACCAAGGTGCAGAGTTATATTCAGTAGGGTGACCGCCTCGGGGAAGAAGCTTCCTCTGAACCTGCTGCTCTGGGTGCAGAGAGACCTGTAACACTGCTGCTCGGGTGCACAGAGACCTGTAACACTGCTGCTCGGGTGCACAGAGACCTGTAGCACTGCTGCTCGGGTGCAGAGAGACCTGTAACACAGAGACCTGTAACACTGCTGCTCGGGTGCACAGAGACTTGTAACACTGCTACTCGGGTGCACAGAGACCTGTAACACTGCTGCTCGGGTGCAGAGAGACCTGTAACACTGCTGCTCGGGTGCACAGAGACCTGTAACACTGCTGCTCGGGTGCAGAGAGACCTGTAACACTGCTGCTCGGGTGCAGAGAGACCTGTAACACTGCTGCTCGGGTGCACAGAGACCTGTAACACTGCTGCTCGGGTGCAGAGACCTGTAGCACAGAGACCTGTAACACAGAGACCTGTAGCACTTCCTCTGAACCTGCTGCTCTGGGTGCAGAGAGACCTGTAGCATAGAGACCTGTAGCACTGCTGCTCTGGGTGCAGAGAGACCTGTAATAGGGGAGTGGGGTGAACACTTTGTGGTTGGGGTGAGAACAGTCTTTGATGATGCTGTGCTCCTTACGCAAGCATCGCTTGCCCTGGATGAGCTTTCTTGATCAGAGTAGAGGTGTTGAAGGTCCAAGAGAGGTCGTCAGAGATGTGGACACCCAGAAACTTGAAGCTGGTGACACGCTCCACCTCAGTCCCGTTGATGAGGATGGGGGTTTGTGTGCCAGCTTTGGACTTCCTGAAGTCCACAATGAGCTCTTTGGTCTCCTTGGTGTTTAAAGCCAGGTTGTTATCAGTGCACCACAATGTTAGGTGCTGGACCTCCTCCCTGTAGGCCGTCTCATCGTTGCTGATGAGACCAATCACCGTAGTGTCATCTGCAACCTTGACCAGTGTTAGAGCCATGTACAGGTGTGCAGTCGTAGGTGAAGAGGGAGTAGAGGAGAGGGCTCAGCACACAGCTCTGTGGTACGCTGGTGTTCAGGGTGAGAGTTGAGGAGGTGTGTTTATCTAACCTAACATAAAGACAGTTATGTACAGCAAGGCTATTATAGTTAACGGAAACTAAGACTGTGTGTGTGGTGTGCGTGTGTGTTTAGAATACCTCTGTGTTGGAGAGTCATCACTGGCGCTCAACTGTGGGGATGTTGAGGGAATCAGGCCTGCTGTCTCACCTACCACCGGAGGAGACGTAAGACACACACACACACACACACATACTGGTATTTATTACTTAGTGGGGCCACCTGTCAAAAAAGGTGCTATATGGGAACCACTGTTTCCAGAGGTGCTACAGGTCTGAAAAAAATCAGGCTTGTTTGTTTAAAATTATCAAACTGACTGGTCACCTCAAATTAGTGATACACTCGCAAAAAGTTTCCTGACCTGAATTTACAGCCACATTTGGGGACCAGCAAAATAAGCCAAGATATTGTGATGAGTGGGGACCTCATTTACATAAACACGCCTACTATGATAAAAAACAACACACACGGGGACCTCATACATGATGGGGACCAATCTCATTAGCATAAGGATACACACACACACAGTCAAGATTTTGGGAGAGGTGGGGACAAATCTGAAATTTGAAGCAAATCTATTGATAAGCCTAGAAAAATAGGACAGATCATGGACACCCACTGCAGACCCTCACGATCATTGTGCTTGTGCAGCCACACGTACAATAATGTGCTTGAAATGTTCCGTTTGTGTGTTTTTTATCATTATAGGTATCGTATGCAGGTTCAGATGTGTTTGCCAACTCTAGAGCTGCCCCTAAAGTGGCGATATTTATATTTTACTCTGCCATTGTAAATAGCCTACTTCTCGTGGCATGTTCCCCCTGTACACAATAAAAATGCTGTGTCTTCGGGGCGCTGTTGCATGGCTGGTTCTCTCAGTAGCGACTCGCTATGGCTGTGCTGTATGGCTATGCTAGGTGAACGATTCCCCTATTACAAGTTAATTTTCCATCAAATTGACTTCATAAATTTTATATTAAGGTGAAAATCTTGCATAGTTCTACACAAAATACATAAGATGGGCACACATTTTCTTGAAGTTAACTTTTACTTCTGCCTTTCATTTACTACGAACTTGAGAATGCAGCGTAATGATCCTCATTATCATCCGATTTCAAAAGTTGTGTAGGTGTGTCAGTGGCGGCCGGTGGTTAAAAAAATAACGGAGGAAGGAATGTCCGCTTGATTGGTGTTAGTGGCAATATGTGAATAGATGTAGGCCACCTACCCCGACACATTCATAGCAGCAGTACTATGTAGCATTTTAACTGGCAATGTTGTGCAATAAGTCACTTTGGATAATAGTGCTAAATTAATAAATGTAAATGTAAATAAATGTAAATTTAGGTCTGGGAAGTCAGGGAAGATATGTAGGTTTAGTTATGAAATACTGTTTTCCAGATGTGCAAAATTATGAAAAGTCTGGAGGTTTTGCTCAATGTAATACATTTGCAGAAAAGTCTTTAACACTAAAAATAGACACTTGTTTTATAAAACCATGTAACTATTTACCATTAAAAAATAGACCTTAAATGTGGTTATTTGTAACATGCTATTGTTTTTAAAGTCAAATCGCTATAATTTAAAGACAGGTTGTAAGCTAAGTGAGAATTTATACTCAAAAGGCAAATGTTACTAAAGAAGTCATTACAGGAATCCATCATGGTCTGAAACATTCATTAACAATGTTACCATCCAAAGATACAGTTAGTAACAATAACATATTAACAACAAGAACATTATATAACAATTGTTTAGTTAAGGCATAACTTGGATGATTATAGCAACGCATAACTATCCAAAAATGTTTTAGCCTATCACCAAATGAACTGCCCACGTTTGTGACAGGCCAGCAGCTGTAGGCTATAGCCATAGACAGTAAAAGAAATGGACGAACAGACTCCGTCGTTTTCAATGGGAGGGCACTGAGTCAAATAGAACGATTTTTCAGTTGGTCCCCCCAGTACTGCGCAGACTCACACTTAACTTCGTGACGTTAGCCATCGAACTGAATCTTGTAACTCATATGATAGATACACAGAAATTCTTCTTACACTTCCTTCGCCTTCAAAGTCATCAAAGTTAAACATTTATTTATGTATTATTATTAATATCATCCTCACCAAGTCGAGTTAATGTTGAAGCTACCATACATGATCATCTTCAAAAACAGTCATGCTAAAACAAAACAAAGTTATAGCCTTGAAGCTAATCTTTTTTCCACTTTTCCGACCTACGGTCAATCCATCAAAAACCTCTGAAATGATTAGTGCCCTTTTTAAAAAAATTAGGTTTACTTTTTTACTATTATTAGGTTCCCTCTGTGTAATGCTTTACCTTAACATACGGTCGTGTATGCTAGGTTTTGCTTATGAGTTACCGTCATAGACAGTAAGGTGGACTGAGCTTCTTATCCAAACAATACGGTTATCTCCCTACGGCGCGAAAGAGAGATTACGTCAAAGCTAGCTTCCCTCCAACCGAACAAGCTAACCGTTCTTCTTACGGGTAACCAACGTTACGGACGAGCTAGTGGAGTCTGTTTTGCCTTTGTAGTGTTTATGTGGATTACACAGAAGCTACAATATCGGCACAGGATATATGTTATATGAAGTTATGGTATTTCAAAAAAATCCTACAATGAATGGACTTCTATGGGAGTTAGCAGAGAGGTGGTCCCTCCAGCCTACGTCGATTCTTCTACTTCCGGGAATTCGCCTGCCCCCTTGGCTATAGCTGATTGTTTTCTGTGCTAACGTTACCAGTTAGCCATTTGTCATACTATGTAGCATTCAGCAGCCTACACTAGCCTTACCATCTTTTTTTGGAATAGGAATTTTTGGAACTGGTCTTCCTGCTTTGATCCTAACCTTCGCACTGTATTTGAATGTATAAAAGATGGATATTGTCCTCTGATTCCATTGTACTGTTTATTTCACGAGCAAAAAACAAGCTTTCTGTTCAACACAAGATTCTTAGCTGTATGACTGCAGATAACGTTCTTGCACCGTTGCCGCTAAAAACAGCACCCCCTATCGCAATTGAAAATGACTGAACGGAGGAGCTTCCTCCCTTGGCCATTGAAAACGACGTGATTCACGAGCCGCTGGGGTCAGAGCCGTTTATAATGGACTTCAATGAGGGGATTGAGGAGGAAGCTCCTCCATACAGTAATTTTCAATTGCGATAGGGGGTGCTGTTAGCATTTTGACCTAGGGGAACGATTTTGTTCATTCAACGTGTTAAAAATAGTAATATTAACAGTCATTTATCAGATTAGTAATTCACTTTATATATTTTTTATTTTTCTCTGAAATTTTAGGGAGGGTGTTCCTCCCTTTCCTCAATGAAGGAGCCTCCTCTGAGGTGTGTAGTGCATTTATGTGCATGGTTGTGGGGGAGGGAGAGTGGACGTAAATCCACTAGTTGTTCTCCTCATTGCAATCCTGGCAAACACACAAAATGTCATGACTTGGGACAAACTAAAACTTTGAAATAAATGCTAAGCAAATGTGAACTGGGGCCTGTATCCATTGAAAACATGATGGAGACCTGGATTTCATCCCTACGATGATACAAATAGTTCAGGTTGGAGTTCCCACTTGACGATACAAACACACACACACACAGGTATTTATCTCTTTCCATATATATATATATATATATATATATATATATATATATATATATATATATATATATATATATGATGCACCATATACATATATGTGTGACAAGCCTCAACTTACCTCCTACTGTAAGAGAGGTGAGAAGTGGACAGATCATAGACACCCATTGCAGACCTCCACCATCATCATTCTTGTGTGGCCACATGTATGATAATGTGCTTCAGACTTCTTGTATGTGTTATTCATTAAGATTTACTATACTTCATACCCTAAACAGTATTACAACACTGTAATAAACTCGCTTTGACTTCACTCAACTTCTGCCTTTTATTCACTCCAAACTAATTACAGTAATGTCAGGAATTAGTTTTCTTTTGAAGGCTGACAGACACACTCAACTTCAATAGGACAATGCATAGCAAGCTGAGGTAGAATAAAACATCCGTTGTGAAGACCATACGAAGGAACTTAAAAAGGCACGGAATACACTTAGCTACTGCAAAACACTTAAAAGTTAAGGCAAAATAAAACATTACTTGTGGGGACCAACTGAAAAAGTCTTACACACACAAAGTTGTGGGGACCAACTAAAGAAATCTGAAGTGGTTCTACACACACTTCACTTCAATAAAAGTGAACAATCAAAGTGAGGTAGAATAAAACATTAGTTGTGGGTACCAACTAATAGATTTAAAAAATCCCTGGCATACACTCAGCTTCAATAGGTAAGACACAAGCTGATGTTAAACAAAATATCAGTGTGGGAACCAAGTAAAAGCAAAGATTACATATACAGTACCCTCCCAAATTATTGGCACCTCTGCTAAAGTTGACTAAAAAGAGGAATGTAAAATCATCTTTTGTAAATTGATCTTAATGCCTGAAGTAAAAAAATGAGGAAATATCCAACCTTTGAGGACACAAGTTTTCTTTGTGAATGAATAATGCATCATAAATAAATGTTCTTCCTTAAAATACAGGGGTCTTAATTGACACCCCTATGTTTAATTCCCATAGACGCAGGCAGATTTTTAGGCCAGTTACTGTGCCTAGAAGAAGTATTCAGCCCCATGCTAAAGTTTACTAAAAAGAGGAATAAAAAAAAATCTTCTTTTGGACATGCATCTTAATGCCTTAATTAAAGAAAATGAGGAAAAATCCATCCTTTGAGAACACCTATTTTCTTTGTGAATGAATAATGTATCGGAAATAAATAAATGTTCTTCATTAAAATACAGGGTGCATAAATATTCATACCCCTATGTTAAACGTATGTTGAATTCCCATAGAGGTAGGCAGATTTTTATTTTTAAAGACCAGTTATTTAATGGATCCAGGATACTATGCATCCTGATAAAGTCCCCTCGGCCTTTGGAATTAAAATAGCCCCACATCACATACCGTTCACCATATCTAGAGATTAGCATAATGTATATTTCAGTTAGCCTATTAGCTGGTTTGATTTGAGCATCAAACCAGCTAATAGGCTAACTGAAACACACCATGCCAATCTCTAAGTATGGTGAAGGGTATGTGATGTGGGACTATTTTAAATCCATAGGCCAAGGGAACTTTATCAGGATGCATAGTATCCTGGATCCATTAAATAACTGGCCTTTAAAAATAAAAATCTGCCTGCCTCTATGGGAATTCAACATAGGTTTAAGGGTATGAATACTTATGCACCCTGTATTTTAATGAAGAACATTTATTTATTTACGATACATTATTCATTTACAAAGAAAATTGGTGTCCTTAAAGGTTGGATTTTACCTCATTTTTGTAATTAAGGCATTAAGATCCATTTCCAAAAGATGATTTTTTTTATTCCTCTTTTTAGTCAACTTAAGCATGGGGCTGAATACTTTTTCTAGGCACTGTATTTCATGGATCCGGGATACTATGCATCCTGATAAAGTCTCCTTGGCCTTTGGAGTTAAAATAGCCCCACATCACATATCCTTCACCATACCTAGAGATTGGCATGGTGTTATTCAGTTAGCCTGTTAGCTGGTTTGATGCTTATTGAGCTCAATGCAAATTAAACCAGCTAATAGGCTAACTGAAATAAAACCATGCCAATCTCTAGGTATGGTGAAGGGTATGTGATGTGGGGCTATTTTAACTCCAAAGGCCAAGGGGACTTTATCAGGATGCATAGTATCCTGGACCCATGAAATAACTGGCCTTTCAAAATAAAAATCTGCCTGCCTTTATTTGAATTTAACATTGGGGTGCCAATACTTATGACCCAAGAACATTTATTTATTTGATACATTATTCATTCACAAAGAACATTGGTGTCCTTAAAGGTTGGATATTTCATATTTTTTTTTACTTATGGCATTAAGATAAATGTCCAAAAGATAATTTTATATTCCCCTTTTTAGTCAACTTTAGCAGAGATGCAAATAATTCTAGAGGGTACTGTATTGTAAGACAAAAGGGAATAAATAATATGTTATAAACTGTACCCATAGCTAATGTTACTTGGGCTAGCTACATAGTTATAACAGACACACAAGCAGCCTCTCATGAGATGCCTAGAATGGCTTCTCTCTGCATTACATTTTCTCTCTACTATTATTCACTCCAAACTAATTACAGGTAATTCAGGAATTACAGTTTTCTTTTGAGGGAAACAATTCGGTTGTACACAAAAAATTTGATAGCCTGCCAGTTTCTGTTTTTTAAAGCTGTGGGCTCTGCTTCTAAGCATCTAACACAGTCTAGTTTCCCTGGGACACGTAAAGATTTAAGAAAAGTACTCAAGTGCTTTTCTATTGCTTCCACTTCCTTCGTTTCCCATTTCCTCTTTGGAACAAAGTGAGCTGTCGAGAGAGGGAGAAAGAGAGAGATAAACAAAACTTGATTCCAAAAAGTCATATTAAAGGTTCTCTAAGCATGGTAGGGTCACATTGCTTCCGTTGATGTTTGAAGTAGAGGTTTTGGCAAAATGGCAGCGAGGTTTCTTTTCATTAAACTCGGTGTACACAAACAATCAAGTTTGCTCTAGTTCACGTGTAGAGACCCTGGTGATACTTCAAACAAGGTTTCATGTTGTGTCAAGCCTTCTTAGCGTATTAAAAATAGCGATTTTGATGCGATCATAGAAGGATGGGGCAACACGTCGACGTAAATCGATGACGTTGACGCAAAAAATACATCGACGCAAAATATGAGCGTCGATTCGTCAAGCAGAACGTGTGCTGCTAAATATTTTTAATTTTACACCTTCAGGGTTTTCCATACGTTGACTAATCTGTGGCTGGGCACCACAAAATCAAAACCGGCCACCACACATTGATAGAACACATTGTTCTATGTTGTAGGCCTACTATTTTAAAGATAAGATAAATTAATTTAATTGAGCTGCACTTTTTACTCACACAGCCTTTCCTCGCCCTGCCCGCTCTCTCTCGTAACGAGCCCGCTGCTCCTCTGCATGTGCATTTAACAAAATATTCACGATTGTTGAAGGATTGTTGTTGCCACATAGAAGCACTGCATAGAACAGTGGGCTAAATTGCTATTAAATCCGCTTAGCATCGTTACCATGCTGCGCAAATTTGTTCAAAACTACTGCATTAAAAGTTAAAGTAAACTCTATACTCTGCTAAGGTCATATCACAACATAGGAGACTAAACTAAGTTAAGTTACAGTATGCAATCAAGCAGTATCTCAAAGCTAACATTAGAATACTGTTTGGATGTCAAGTTTAGCATGCTTACTTGCAGCTGCTTGTATTCGTTACTCATGCAGGGCTCATTTTATTGACTCAGAATGTTTGCAAAATCCCGATGTAAAAGGAAAAGTGTTTTCAAAGACTCAAAAGTGCTTGTCCAAAGGAGAAGTAGGCCCTACGAACCGTTATTTGAACTGACTACGTTATGAATTGCATCCACACATCAGCAGCCTTTTAACTGTGTTAATGTTAATTGCAAGGATTCCCACACGAACGTCTTAAAATGACAGGCACTCAATTAATTGACATACACTACTGAACTTTATTGAATGCTACCTCTGACTAAGAATGCATTACTTTGCACTTGTATAGGCGTAGTCTTATTTTGGAATCTTAAGAGCAATAAACAAATATTGCAATGTTAAATTCATGTTTTTTCATTCAGATATGTAAATAAACATGTATAAGTTACTATTATAGTGAATTAATGGGGAGATAATCGATAATCGAATCGAAATCGAATCAGACTGAAAAAATGAATCGTTAGATTAATTGATGCATCGAAAAAATAATCGCTAGATTAATTGTTTAAAAAATAATCGTTTATCCCAGCCCTAGATCATAGTAGTGTCCCTAGCACTACCATTAAAAAGGCCATTTGACCCGAAAACGGCAATACGGTCTTTCTTAAAAGGTTGCATTTTGCCAAGTTATCCTTTGAACTCATATTTAGATACAAAAAGGACAGACAACATATGAAATGTTGAAAAGGACAAATTGGACTATTCCATGGAGAATACATGTTAATTTTGATTTTTATACCACCAACATATTTAAAAAAAAAGTGGGGACGGGGGTATCAAAATGCTGGAGAAGTTGTGTAGTGATAAAGAAAACAAAAGGAGGAATGTTTCACAACTAATTAAAAGGTCACTGGCAACATGGGGGGGCGCTGTGGCGCAACAGGCTACAGCGCTCATACCATGTATGGGTCCATGTGCCCACCAGTGGTCCTGAATCAGACCCAGGTCTGATTTTTTTCAATGCGGCTGTAGTGTGAACAACCAAGGCGGATTTGATGCGACTTGATACGTCATTATACATCACTTGTCACAATTATGTGCAGGCAGGAGATAGCTCATGGCCAACTGTCAACAACTGTCCGTTGTAGTCGAACGGGTAGCCTACAAGAGGCAGGCAAATTTCCAAAATTAAAACAAGAAACAAATTAAGTGGACATCGGAGGAGCTTCCCGAGATGGCGATGTCTTCGTCAAACGAAGAATATCATGTCTGAGGCATTTCTCCACGACAAGTAGCCTAGGCTAAACTTCATCTGCATCACTAACTTATGCTAAATATGTTACGTTGGTTAGAGAGGTATTTGTTGTTTTCACCGTTTCAGTGATGTGTAGCTGGGTCATGGTTGGAGAAACGTTAAAGCATCTGCAGGTCAACTAACGTTAGCTAAGTCTGCATTACATCTGGCAACCCAGAAGATGCTCACGTCTGGTAGTCTTGAGAACGTTCACCAGTGTTTGGATTTTGGCATACAGAACGTTCAGTAACAATCCTACAAATCGCTCCTCTAATTTCTACCAGGATCCTTAGACAATTGCCATGAACGTTTGTTTTGGACAAGAACAAGTTGTACATGGTGCAATAAAGATTTCCACTCTTCAAGAACAGACATCTAATTTTTACATCTATTCAATTAATTTCTTTTCCTTCCATACCTTTTGGACGTGAAGCGTGTCGTGGCTGCTCTGTAAAAAAAAAGCAAAAAGCAAACATACATTACCACTGAGCTCATGGCTTTCTGAGGCACATTTAGAAGAAGTAACTGTATTACAATCACCATACCAACAAATTATGCATATTTTCAATTACAAAAGGGATAAAATACTGCATCAGTACACACTTATGACCACACAATGACTATTACAATACTCCATCTGGGCTAGAACTAAACTACATACAACCCTCTGTCAGTTCTTGGGTGAGTGATTGGCTGCAGCACCTAAGTAGTGCAAGGCCACTTATCATTTTCTTCACTGTATGATCAATTTGTTTAGACCAGGACAGTCTACTGTTGAGAGTATTGGAATTAGAACGTATGTCTTATGTTTGTTTCTAACCGGTTGTTAAGTACAACATTACGGGTCCAGCAGCTTTTTCGTAAAAAAAAACATTTACTACCGCAGCTAGCAGTCACCTCCATTTTAGTAAAAGCAAATTCACTTAACTTTAACAGCGTAATTACTATAGCTGTGCAGTCAGATGATACAATTAAGGGTAACGTCCAGGCTTCCCCAATAAATAGGATTTTTTTAGGTTGAGGCAACAAGTGAGTAGTAGGATGACAATTGCCTTAAAGGGATATTCCACTATTTGGGGAATTACACTCATTTTCCACCTCCCCTTGAGTTAAACAATTGATTTTTATCTTTCTCCGTTCACCCAGCCATTCTCGGAGTCTGGTGATACCACTTCAAGATCCAGCCTAGCATAGATCATTGAATCGGATTAGACCATTAGCATCTCGTCTGCTAGCATCAAGTTTAAAAGTGACTAAAATTTCCGGTAATATTCTCTCAAGTTAGAACGTGTAATAAGACCAACGGAAAATGAAATGTTGCGATTTTCTAGGGTGATTTGACATGGAACTATACTCTCATTCCAGCCTAATCAGCACAATGATATCATGCAGACAAATTAGTTAGTGACTGGATTATTACGCCTGAATGAGAGCATAGTTCCATGTCAAATCAGCCTAGAAAATCGCCACATTTCATTTTCCGTTGGTCTTATTACACTTTCTAACATCAAAAAGTAGAGAGGTTTTAAAAAGGAGAATTATCGGAAATCTTAGTCACTATTAAACGTAGCAGGCGAGATGCTAATGATTTAATCCGATTCAATGATCTATGCTAGGCTGGAGATGGCAATCATTAAAGCAATGAAACTATCAGCCTGATTGGGACCATGTTAAGTGGTGAGTCTCATACCAGCATTATAAACTTGTGGATAATTTAGCCTGTTTTCTACCAGGAGGCCCAGACAATTGCCATGAAAGTTTGATTGGGACAACAAAAAGTTATACATGGGGAAAGAAAGATTTCCATTCTTCAAGAACACATATTTCTCATTTTCACACTACTACACATTACTAATCAATTAATTTATTTTCCTTCCATACCTTTTGGACTTGAAGTGTGACGTGGCTGGTCTGTAAAACAAAAATGCAAACATACATTACCACTGAGTGAGCTCATGGCTTTCGGAGGCACATTTAGAAAAAATAAATTACAATCACCATACCAAACAAATTTCAAGACTGCAGCCAAGAACGCTACAGTAAGCAACAGCATACACAAAAGTTGTGGGGGCTCCTTTCATCATTATAGAGCAGGAATGGGCAACTTTGATGATAATGAGGGCCACAAAATGTTCTTGTCAGTGTCAGAGGGCCAAATGTGACCACCACTGGGATATCAGGAATCAGTATAGCCTATGGCTGTACGGTTTATTAAACCAACATGCATTAATTTAATATTTTCTATACTCAAATGCATTTTTAATGTTGCTTCTATTCACCAATGAACTTGAAATAAACTAAAAAATATTACACATTCACAATACACCTTTTTGCCACTGTAATGAGTAATAGCACTTGTAAAAAGGCTCCATGACTTTTCCCTGACAAAAATCCTGAATTTCCATGACCAATCAGGAAATAAAAAAATGGGTATTGAGACAACCACTCAAGCAAGTAGTAATGGAAAACGCTAATAACTCAATAAACATCAATGCTGCATGTATACAGTATTTGTATTAATGTATTTTGGCGAGTCAATTTTAAACTCCTACAACAAAATTCCCTGATATTCCACGACTTTGCCCGGCAAATATGAAGGTAACAAAGACGTGTCAAGACCACATAGAAGTGGTGTAGCTTCCCCCCCATAAATGGCCATATTATGTAATTAGACAAATCTATTTATTTTTGTTAAGCATACCAGATATGTCCCGTTACTTCATATGAAATAGGCCTACCTTTCTCCTTATAAAAGTTGACTTCTTTTTTATAATATATACTGTTTAAAAAAACTGGCCAGGTAGTATTGAGGTCTTTTAGCTCCGTTTTCTCTAACCATCTTTATAATTCGCTAGCTATTTTGATGACTAGGCGCAAGTCAGTGATCCAGAGCAAGTATAGCCGAAACAGATGATAGGATCCAGAACTGTCACTCACCTTTCCACGCTCACCCACTTTTCCTCTTTTTTCTGCTTCAATTTGTGCAAAACTATGGCCCGCATCACACTGTACTCGGCTCTATCGTCTGTTTTACTCAGTAATGGCGCTTGTCGCAATATTGCGACTTGGGCAGTTAGAGCAGAGCTCTACACTAACATTTTTTTTCAGGAGCACTTGTAAGCCCAAGTTAAAAAATTTAGGAGCACAGACAAAAATTTGGGCGCACAGTCAGTTCTGTACTTAACTTACACATAATCTAACGTTATACTGCAGCTAACAGTTAAACATGCCAGTGCACCAATTGCGAATATTAAGAATGACTGACAACATTTAGGCTACAGGAAGGATTTTAAAGATCAGTGCCTACTTTATTTTCAGTCTGTTCCATTTTCCTACATTTTGTTAATGTAAAATAATATAATACATTGCCATATTTGCATTTAGCCTGTATATCAAGTATCCTGCCAAATGTAGGCTAATTTATTTATTTGTGAATCCATCTATAGCTAATCCAAATATGCCCATGGTGACCTATCTGACTGCATACTGCCTAATACTACTACTAAAACAGTCCATTTTCTCTTCCACAAAACCCAACATAGGTTAATCAAGGATATATGTTTTATACCTTTAGTTTTTATTTGAAATATCTGCATGGAGTTTGTCAGTAGCGTTCTACCTTTGAATAAAATGGGAGTATTACGGGAGGCTACTTTTGTGCCGGTTTGCTACAGCTAGGCCTATATTTTGCATATTGCAGCCAATACGTCAACTGGGCTAAAAGGCATGTTAGGTTACCTTTCTTTCTCTCACAGCATTCTCAGAATCTCATCCTGTTCCTCCTACATCCAATGAATTCGGTGGATAGAAGAACTAATTTCTTCAATCTTTGCATCTTGGCTGGCTAGTCTACCTTTCCGCTTTTTCGGCGCGCTCTTGGATTTGATAGAAGCGACTACTAGCGAGTCACAACGCGAAACTGCTAACGTTGATGGGAGGTGTAGTTTTTATGCTGCATTCGCCACGTGATTCTATGGTTTGCACCAGTAATGTTTCTCGATGTTGCGGTGTATTTTGTAGACAAATATTGACATGGTTAGAAGTCATTCGCACCAGTGCGCCTAAATATTTTTTTGCACTCGCACGGCATCATTTTTACTCGCATGTGCGAGTGAAATGGGTGCACTGTAGAGCCCTGTAGAGGGTTAAAAGTTAAAAGCAATTATTAGTGTAATAGGCTACTTTAGTAAGCAAATAATTAAATTGAAGAGCCGTAAATTACAGTGTTCTGACAAGAACTTACCTTGACTTAACTTGAATGCAATAGTTACATTCAGATTTGCAGAGTGTGGTTATCAACCTAATCTGGATTTAAGAGCAATTCAGCCCGTCAACTTTAAATTATTCCACCGCGATATTTTTAAATTGATGAACATGCAGAGGAGGGCAAAGATCAGAGACAAAGAGTCAGCACGGCAGAGGCTGCAGTTGTGCATAGCAGCACGGGGGCAGGGCGGGCATATAAGATTACACATTATTTAAGTAGCACAGTGTACCTGTCAGGACCAGTGTCCTGTACTTTCAAACATATTTAGTGATATTTTCCTTTCCTACCTTTTGGAAATGACATGGGTCCCAGCTGTTCTGTATCTTGCAAGGATACATCAGGAAGTGACTCGACATCTACACAACAACAATAAACATGTAAAACATGAGCTTAGCTTGTGCTAAGCTTTCACAAGATACCTAGATCAAGAATATTCACTCTAACTACAGAGGAGTGTTGGAAATGTTGTGACTGAAACAGGTTAGGAGATGTGAGCATTGTAGCTGTAAAATGTGTGACCTTGGCCCTGAAACACATATTTGTCATTTCACATATTCAGTGATATTTTCCTTTCATACCTTTTAAATGTGACATGTGCTCCAGCTGTGGTGTATCTTCCAAGGACACATTGGAAAGCAAGCTGACATCTACACAATAACAATAAAAATGTAAAACATAAGATTTTCCTTGGACTTATTCCAAGCTTTCACAAGATACCTAGCTCAAGAATATTGACTAACAAACTACTGAGAAGAGGGTGTTGGAAATGTTGTGACTGAACAGGTGAGCTGTAAAATGTCCCACTATGGCCCTGAAAATATCACTATGTGTTTTCTTTCATACCTTTTGGAAATGACATGGGTCCCAGCTGTTCTGTATCTTGTAAGGATACATCGGCAAGTGACCCGACATCATCTACAGTACACAACAACAAAACACCAATCACGTAAAATATAAGATTTCCTTAAGCCTTGTGTTGCCAGCCTAATAAATAATAGAATTGGCGCAACCAATCAATTTTTCAGACAAGACCATGTAACAAGCTTTCAAAATAACAGGACTTTGTACATGGTACATGGATTTCAATGAGGTTTTATCACTGAATCCAGCATAGGCTACTTGCCAAAGACACTGGACTGGATTCCCTTCAATATTTTTTTCAAAGTTAGACTAAGCTATTTAAATATTTTTTTAGGCCTACTTTATATAATTTACTATGTGCATCTTGTCCCATATGCAGCACAGCAAATTAAAGTTAATCCACTATTTACATTTTGTATACCAGTTGTATCTAAACCAATCAAAGCTTGACTGAAACATTGTAAAACCATTGACTTGTTTTAAATTAAGAGGTCCTCCTGGCATGATCCTTCTGAAAACTGCTGGTTTCATCTCAAACATGCACGTATTATGAACGCATGTTTTTTTTATGTAGCCAGTCGCCGACATTGAAAAAATATGCGGTTATATTTCACAACTTTTGCGAAGTAGGCTAGGCCTGCTGGCAAGAAAGCTGCTGACATATTACAGGTATTATAACTTAGACAGATATTTTCTTCCCTAGGCTAGGCCAGCAACACACGCTGGAAAGATCAACTTAACATGTACAGTATTTCCTCCTGACTGCGAAAACGTTTGTCTTCTTTTTATGTCAGTCCGTGGTTCCTTCATAAATTGCGCAGCAAATTATCAGGCGAGTGACAGAAGCACTGCACATAATTTGACCAGCAGTCTTCACGTCCATAGTTTGTGAAACGTTGATGTGTCTGAGCAAAGATTCTAGATGCCCAGCGCAACTCCAAAAAGGAGGACAAATGAGCGTCCGGTTTGAGGCTGCGCCGGACGCCAGACAGGGCTTTAAAAATCCATATGTCCGGCCTAAACGTATGGCCAACCTATCGCTAACTGGCTTACCAACTCTTTCTCCCGCTCACGTAGGCTACCTGCGTATCCCTGAGGCCTCTGCACGAAAACGTCAGGCATATTTGTTCATAGCCTACTGTATTAATACCGTTCACACCTTTAACCACACCCGTGAAAAACATCTTCACTCTGCAACCCCTACACTTCCTCCCGTAGCCTCATTATACAATTGCTTTTTAAATACACGAAACCTGATGGAGACATTTCACTCCCTCTCTTGCACTCGCTCACTCGCTGGCGGTCCCATACGCAAATGTAATACCTCCGTTTCGAAAATTCAAGACATCCCAGACAATTTAAGACTTTTTTAGGCCTTAAAAACCGAAAGTTGTATTTAAGACTTTTTAAGGATCCGCAGGAACCCTGGGTTGTATATGTAAGGGATAATGGACGACATTCCACTGCTTATTCCACTGTTGCCACTTGCGTTGTGTTCATTTACTGTTATAATGGAAAAGTTTTAATCTCTAAAACTATGGTTTGTAGAACTACTTCTTTCCGCCACAAAGCACAAACTGCCGTTACTAGTTCTAAATGGATGGTTGCTATGGCCAAAGGCCCGTCGTTAGTTCCATCTCTCCCGTGGTCAGGCAGGCATATCTTAGCGATATTTCAAAGCTAAGGTTCATCAGAATCCTATTTTACTTAGCCTACATGTCATCCAACTAGCTAAAATCCAAGTCCATCATATGCTACAATGTTACTATGTTCTGAACATCTGTATTTTACAGCTTGGATACAACATGACAGTTCATTTAAACTTAACGAGTTTGCCAAATTAATATACAAGTGTAATACGGCCAACAGATTGGATCTACTTCATAGGTGTGCAAATAACATACGGTTAATACATGTTCTAAATTACGCAGGACAATGGGGAAGTCAACCAAGCAGTGGAATAAATGTATGTATGTACCTGCTGGTTGTACACCAATGTCCTCATGCTCTTCTTCTTCCATTCCCTCATCTAGCAGCTGAACTTGCTCTGCAAAATTAAACTTGATATCAGGAAATCATGAATGGGAGAGCATTCTTGTCTAAACAATATATGCATGCTAAAGTACTGTATTACACATACCGTGAGGTTGTATTTCGATTTCATCGAGATTTTTTCCCTTGAATTCCATTAGTCGGCCTTGTTCAATCGACATCAGCACCTTACTGATTTTTGCGAGTTGCAACGTTCCCTCTGGCAGTCTATAATATTCTCTGTGCACAACGAGGTCATGTCCTAGGAAATTAGCCAACTGGTCCATTTCTGTTTCGGTCATATTAAGTACTGTAGACAGAGTGGCCACATGTTTTCTTAACTTAGTGGATTTCAAAGCATCAGGATTCTTAGCACCACATTTTTGGGCAAAGGTGCGAAGGCAGTCTGATCCTCTGTAATGAAATATTGAGCCGGGTCTGGCAAAGAAGTATGGGTTGCCCTTCTGTATGCCACACTTCTCTCTTGTGTTGACAAGCAAATCCAATGAGCTGACCATCTTTGGGGTCAGGAGTATGGGCACTTTGCGTCCACGTTTGCCTCTTGTCTCAATTCTAGAAAAATGCCGACAGAGCTGTTTTTCCGTTTCACTTAATGCCCAGTCTATATCTTCGTGTGGATCAGATTTATTTCTTGACATGAAGGCTGACAAAGGCATAGAAGACACTTCGCCCTCTCTCCTTCTGTTGAAAAGTATAACACTTGCCAAACATGTCCGGGCTAAACATGACCATCTTACATCTGAGGGTTCTTCTGAAAGAAGTTTGTGATACTCGTCATTCTTGGAGTCCAAATACGAATGAAGTTTTTGGATATCCTCCGTAAAAGGAAGGATCAACGGAGTGTTCCATTTGGCCTCATGTAGATTCCTGAGAGCAGTCGAGGATATATAGTCACACCATCTGGTTTCATGTACCTTCTGGAAATCCACTGCTTGTGCAACCATCTCATCATTTCCACTCATTCTGCCGTTGCTTTCCATAAGTTTTGCAACCTTTTTAAGACTGTGGCCAAGCTTCAGTGCAAGGCCTTTGATTTTGTAAGTTTCAGTCTGACTATCGTATCCACAAGTCTCCTTTACTGCCTTCACCACTGTCTGGTACTTCTTCGCATCAATGAGGTCCTTCATATCTTTAACTGCAGTCATCTTCCGTGCGGTAATCAGTAGTCGCCCGACCTCACGCATCTTCTGCCTGATGTTTTCATATCGTTTGGGGTTTGAACCACTCTTATTCAAGTGTTGTTGTCCTAATTGCAAAATACTCTCATCATTTTTGACAGTGTGTGTTATTTCATCCTGTGACATAGTACTTAGCACTGTCCAAAGTTTTTCATTTAGGTGGGAAGGAATGGGCTCCATAAAAGCACACATTTTCTGGACCCGCGTCTTCCCAGGGGTTGTGCTTGAATTTTTGGGTTTCATTGGGCAAGTTTTGTGATGTCGCCATAAAATTTTTCTCATAAACAGTCCATGGCAAAACAAACAATGCAAAAAGTCAGAGCGTTGTGTCTTCATCGTAGGTCTTTTTCGTGGGACCAGTTCACCCCTGCCAGTCCTGATCACCTCGGCATTGTGTCTGTAGTTGCCCTCATTTCGAATTGACTGCAAAGAAACCCTCCTCGCTTTGGATCCCTTTGGGTGCATTAAAGCAGATGCTACCTCCCGTTCATTTGCATGAACTTGTTGAAGATGCCTCGCCATTTTGATGAATGGCTTAAAACAAAAGAGGCAAAATTGTCTTTTATTGTAAACTCTAGAGCCATCACTTTTTTTGAGAACTTCTGGAATTGTTATTGCCGATGTGGATGGCTGATCTTCGTCTGTTGGGTCCTTAGGATGATTGATCTTGGGAGACCTGGCTAGAAAATGAATGGCCCCATTTTTTTTTTTCTTTATGGGTGGCGGTATGATGACAGAAGAACCTTCTGAAGAACTGGATTCTGCAGATGAAGGAATATAGTCTTCGTCCTCATCTGGAGTAGTTTCAATGTAGTCCTGATAATCAGGAATGGAGTTCTTCTGAAAAGTCATATTCATATAGATGTCATTTAGAAAACCAATTAAAAACAATATTTCATGTCCATACACTCCCTCACAGACTCACTAAACGAACTCACCCACCTGAATAGCCTTTTTTTGTTTATTCTGTATGGATAGCGGCATGCTAACAGAATAGCCTTCCGAAGAACTGGATTCTGCAGAGGAAGGAATATAATCTTCATCCTCATCTGGAGTGGTTTCATTGTAGTCCTGATAGGCAATAATGGTTGACTTCTTCTGAAAAGTCATATTCATATAGATATTTCATTTAGAACAAACAAATTTACAATGTTACAATGGTTTTAATTAGGTAGACATGGCTTTTGAATACTAAATAAAGCTGTTGCTATAATGGTTGAAAGTAGGGATGGGCATTCGATTAAATTTTCTTAGTCGATCGTCGGGAGAATTAACAATCGACTATTGATTAAATCATTAATATTTCTAGGCCTATATTAAAATTAATTATTTATTTAACTTTTTAAAAATGCAATCAAAATACAGAAATACAGCATGTTTTTCCTCGATGAGATATTAATCACAAGAAGAACTTCTGGCAGTTAAACTGGACGTTCGGTTAGGTTAAACAGATATTAAGCGCTTCGGTGCTCTAAAGCAGCGGCATGCGAGACGGCGTTCAGATTAAACAGAGACCCTCGTTTGTTCCAAAATAATAAATTATAAAAAAGAACCATGTTAAACAATAACTTAACCAAAAACATAATAATGCTTAAGTCTGACAGGTTTTGTTAAAATGTAACTCAAAACTATCCAAGGCACGGAGTCGACAAAGAGGGTGAGAGATTAGCCTATAATAATTAATTAGGCTATTTAACAAAGCCTCATAAAAAAATAACATGCGGAAAAATCCTCAAATTATGGCAGGGGTCTTTTATTTACTTAGGCTGTGCAAAGCACAGGGCTTTATTTGGGGCAGACGTAGGCTATATTGAGCATGCCTTTATTTCTACGTGCACTTTATTGTGAGACATGCGTTTCGTTTGGAGCGCATACCGCTATCACAAGCAGAAGATTTTCCGTTTGGTGTGGGATTTAATTTTCTTTTGGACAGTTTCATTATGTTGCTTAATGTTGGGACTGATGAGCACTGAAATCTGGGGGGTATTACATTTAATGTAGTTGAAAGAGTCGGAATTTTCACCCACTGTTTATTGCGAGACAAGGCAGTCGCTTTCATTCATTAAAAACGTGCGCTGTGCTGTAATGGAAACCTTATTGCGTAGCCAAGTAGCCTAAATTGAGTTTGAATTGCATGATTTACTTTTTTAAATTTATAAGCTGGAATGCCTCCAGTTGCGGCAATAATTGTGTTTTAATATAGTAGCCTAGGCCTACTGCTTCAGACTCTGGCAAGCTCAGAAGCCCGAGCACAGACTAAGCTTCAATAGGATAGTAAGAAGCAGGTTGATGTCAAATAAAATATCATGAGAACCAAGTGAAAGCAAAGATTACATATACTGTAAAACAAAAGGGAAGAAATTGTATGCTATAACCTGTACCCATAGGTTACTTTACTTAGTTTAGCTACGTAGTGCTGACAGACACACAAGCAGCCTCTCAGGTGATGGCTAGAATCGTTTGTCTCTTCATTACATTTTTCTCTCCTAGTATGATGCAGTAAAAGTGACACGTAATTGAAATGATTGGCTAACTAGCTAGTTAGCAATAGTTTACATACAGCTCAAGGAGTTATGCTACAGTAAGCAGAACGGTAGCCGTAGAAACTAACCAACCGTAACAATACTATTTCCACAACAGGCAAAGACTGATTATGTTATGTTCGAAATGCTACAGTTAAACTAGCTAGTTAGCAATAGTTTACATACAGCTCCAAGAGTTATGTTACAGTTATGTTCTTGAATTTCCCCTTGAGGATCAATAAAGTATCTATCTATCTACAGTGAGCCGAACGATAGCTGGACAACCTAGTTTCATATGAGGTGTAAGCACCAGCGCTATTACTGTGGCCCTAGCCTAAATAATGACTCAAATTCTGCTTCACAATACTATTTCCACAACAGGCAAAGACTGATTATGTTACCTGAGTGGCAGATGTTGGGAGGTCACTGGTAGAAGGCACATTTTCCAGGCTGCAAGTGGCATCCTCACCCTTGATAAGAAGAGAAAGACATGGGCACAAAGTGTTAACGTGTACCTTATGAATAGACCGTCAGTCATAACAACCTTCTAAACACTTTCACCTTGCACTTAGATTGGCACCTTTTTTTTAAAACAGTGCATGTATGCTATAAACTGTACCCATTGCTAACGTTACTTAGGCTAGCAAAGTAGTGCTAACAGACATACAAGCAGCCTCTCTCATGAGATGACAAGAATGGTTACTTTCTGCCTGGCATTTTCTCTCTCCTAGTATGATGCAGTAAAAGTTGCATGTAATTCAAATTAGTGGCTAACTAGCTAGTTAGCAATAGTTTACATACAGCTCCAGGAGTTATGTTACAGTGAGCAGAACGGTAGCTGTACAAACTAGTTTCACATGAGGTGTAAGCACCAGCGCTAATACTGTGGCCCTAGCCTACCTAATGACTGTCAAATTCTACTTCACAATACTATTTCCACAACAGGCAAAGACTGATTATGTTACCTGAGTGGCACATGTTGGGAGGTCACTGGTAGAAGGCACATTTTCCAGGCTGCAAGTGGCATCCTCACCCTTGATAAGAAGAGAAAGACATGGGCACAAAGTATTAACATGTACCCTATGAATAGACCGTCAGTCATAACAACCTTCTAAACACTTTCACCTTGCACTTAAATTGCCATCTTTCATTACTTAATTTAACATGAGTTATAGGGACCGGGTGCAAGAAACCATGAAGGCCCTACACACAAACCTGACTTCAATATGATAATTAGAAGCAAGTTAAGAAAGGATAAAGCATTAGTTGTGGGGACTAAGTGAAAGAAATCTTTAAAAACCTACAAACCCTACACACAAACATACTCAACTTCAATAATGACAATGCATAGCAAGCTGAGGTAGAATAAATGATCAGTTGTGAAGACCATACAAAGGAATTTAAAGGTGTGGTTCAGGATTTTGGACTTAGGACCTTCATTTCCAAGTTAGCAAGTGTGATATTTATCAGTGGAGACCGTTTTAAACATATTTCATCCAGTCCTTCTAGTTGCAGAGTTCGCAGGTGCTAGGCTAGCGCAAGTCATCAGTATGTGTTAGCCTGCCACTAAAAACAGTCTTACCCACTCCACAGTACACCCGAGGCAAATAAATTATAACGCCAGACTATCGATGTAAATGTCTGTGTTGATAGTTTTATTTCTAACATTATTCTATCCTTGCATTTTAAGTGATCGCATTACATTTTGAGGGACTAGTTTCTAAGCAGCGGCAGAATTTTACTTGCTCTGGTTAGTAGTACTGCGCCGAAAAGTAAACAGAGAAGCGCACTCCAATAGGGACACCTAGTAGTAGCCTAGGTAATATCAGTCCGCCGCTGCTTATATGCCTACTACCAACTTCAGGGAACAAAGTAGAACTATTGCAATGCAATGCAAGGGTAATTTTATTTCTAACAGTATTCTATCAACACAGACATTTACATCGATAGTCTGGTGTTATAATTTATATGCCTCGGGTGCACTGTGGAGTGGGTAAGACTGTTTTTACTGGCAGGCTAACACATACTGTTGACTTGCAACTCTGCAACTAGAAGGACTGGATAAAACGTGCTGAAAACAGTCTCCACTGATAAATATCACACTTGCTAACTTGAAAATGAGGTTCTATGTCTAGAATCCTGACCCACCCCTTTGAAAAGGCACGGAATACACTCAGCTACTGCCAAACACTTAAAATTGAGGGACTGTAAAAACATCACTTGTGGGGACCATTTGAAAAAGTCCTACACACACAAAGTTGTGGGGACCAACTAAAGGCATCTCAAGCGGTCCTACACACACTTCACTTCAATAAAACAGATAGAATCAAACTGAGGTAGGATAAAACATCAGTTGTGGGGACCAATTGAAAAAGTCCTACACACACAAAGTTGTGGGGACCAACTAAAGGCATCTCAAGCGTGTTACACACACTTCACTTCAATAAAACAGTTAGAATCAAAGTGAGGTAGGATAAAACATCAGTTGTGGGGACCAATTGAAAAAGTCCTACACACACAAAGTTGTGGGGACCAACTAAAGGCATCTCAAGCGGTCCTACACACACTTCACTTCAATAAAACAGTTAGAATTAAAGTGAGGTAGGATAAAACATGAGTTGTGGGGACCAATTGAAAAAGTCCTACACACACAAAGTTGTGGGGACCAACTAAAGGCATCTCAAGCGGTCTTACACACACACTTCACTTCAATAAAACAGTTAGAATCAAAGTGAGGTAGGATAAAACATCAGTTGTGGGGACCAATTGAAAAAGTCCTACACACACAAAGTTGTGGGGACCAACTAAAGGCATCTCAAGCGGTCCTACACACACTTCACTTCAATAAAACAGTTAGAATCAAAGTGAGGTAGGATAAAACATCAGTTGTGGGGACCAATTGATAGAATTCAAAAAGCCCTGGCATACTCTCAGCTTCAATAGGATATATCAGTTGTTGGAATCAAGTGAAAGCAAAGACTACATATCTTGTAAGACAAAGGGGAAGAAATTGTATGCTATAAACTGTACCCAAAGGTTACGTTACTTAGGCTGGCTACGTAGTGCTAACAGACACATCATGATTATGTTACCTGAGTGGCACATGTTGGGAGGTCACTGGTAGAAGGCACATTTTCCAGGCTGCAAGTGGCATCCTCACCCTTGATAAGAAGAGAAAGACATGGGCACAAAGTGTTAACATGTACCCTATGAATAGACCGTCAGTCATAAAAACCTTCTAAACACCTTCACCTTGCACTTAGATTTGTATCTTTTTTTAAAACAGTGCATGTATGCTATAAACTGTACCCATTGCTAATGTTACTTAGGCTAGCAAAGTAGTGCTAACAGACATACAAGCAGCCTCTCTCATGAGATGACAAGAATGGTTACTTTCTGCCTGGCATTTTCTCTCTCCTAGTATGATGCAGTAAAAGTTGCATGTAATTCAAATTAGTGGCTAACTAGCTAGTTAGCAATAGTTTACATACAGCTCCAGGAGTTATGTTACAGTGAGCAGAACGGTAGCTGTACAAACTAGTTTCACATGAGGTGTAAGCACCAGCGCTATTACTGTGGCCCTAGCCTACCTAATGACTGTCAAATTCTACTTCACAATACTATTTCCACAACAGGCAAAGACTGATTATGTTACCTGAGTGGCACATGTTGGGAGGTCACTGGTAGAAGGCACATTTTCCAGGCTGCAAGTGGCATCCTCACCCTTGATAAGAAGAGAAAGACATGGGCACAAAGTATTAACATGTACCCTATGAATAGACCGTCAGTCATAACAACCTTCTAAACACTTTCACCTTGCACTTAAATTGCCATCTTTCATTACTTAATTTAACATGAGTTATAGGGACCGGGTGCAAGAAACCATGAAGGCCCTACACACAAACCTGACTTCAATATGATAATTAGAAGAAAGTTAAGAAAGGATAAAGCATTAGTTGTGGGGACTAAGTGAAAGAAATCTTAAAAAACCTACAAACCCTACACACAAACATATGCAACTTCAATAATGACAATGCATAGCAAGCTGAGGTAGAATAAATGATCAGTTGTGAAGACCATACAAAGGAATTTAAAGGTGTGGTTCAGGATTTTGGACTTAGGACCTTCATTTCCAAGTTAGCAAGTGTGATATTTATCAGTGGAGACCGTTTTAAACATATTTCATCCAGTCCTTCTAGTTGCAGAGTTCGCAGGTGCTAGGCTAGCGCAAGTCATCAGTATGTGTTAGCCTGCCACTAAAAACAGTCTTACCCACTCCACAGTACACCCGAGGCAAATAAATTATAACGCCAGACTATCGATGTAAATGTCTGTGTTGATAGTTTTATTTCTAACATTATTCTATCCTTGCATTTTAAGTGATCGCATTACATTTTGAGGGACTAGTTTCTAAGCAGCGGCAGAATTTTACTTGCTCTGGTTAGTAGTACTGCGCCGAAAAGTAAACAGAGAAGCGCACTCCAATAGGGACACCTAGTAGTAGCCTAGGTAATATCAGTCCGCCGTTGCCGCTGCTTATATGCCTACTACCAACTTCAGGGAACAAAGTAGAACTATTGCAATGCAATGCAAGGGTAATTTTATTTCTAACAGTATTCTATCAACACAGACATTTACATCGATAGTCTGGTGTTATAATTTATATGCCTCGGGTGCACTGTGGAGTGGGTAAGACTGTTTTTACTGGCAGGCTAACACATACTGTTGACTTGCAACTCTGCAACTAGAAGGACTGGATAAAACGTGCTGAAAACAGTCTCCACTGATAAATATCACACTTGCTAACTTGAAAATGAGGTTCTATGTCTAGAATCCTGACCCACCCCTTTGAAAAGGCACGGAATACACTCAGCTACTGCCAAACACTTAAAATTGAGGGACTGTAAAAACATCACTTGTGGGGACCATTTGAAAAAGTCCTACACACACAAAGTTGTGGGGACCAACTAAAGGCATCTCAAGCGGTCCTACACACACTTCACTTCAATAAAACAGATAGAATCAAACTGAGGTAGGATAAAACATCAGTTGTGGGGACCAATTGAAAAAGTCCTACACACACAAAGTTGTGGGGACCAACTAAAGGTATCTCAAGCGTGTTACACACACTTCACTTCAATAAAACAGTTAGAATCAAAGTGAGGTAGGATAAAACATCAGTTGTGGGGACCAATTGAAAAAGTCCTACACACACAAAGTTGTGGGGACCAACTAAAGGTATCTCAAGCGTGTTACACACACTTCACTTCAATAAAACAGTTAGAATCAAAGTGAGGTAGGATAAAACATCAGTTGTGGGGACCAATTGATAGAATTCAAAAAGCCCTGGCATACTCTCAGCTTCAATAGGATATATCAGTTGTTGGAATCAAGTGAAAGCAAAGACTACATATCTTGTAAGACAAAGGGGAAGAAATTGTATGCTATAAACTGTACCCAAAGGTTACGTTACTTAGGCTGGCTACGTAGTGCTAACAGACACATCATGATTATGTTACCTGAGTGGCACATGTTGGGAGGTCACTGGTAGAAGGCACATTTTCCAGGCTGCAAGTGGCATCCTCACCCTTGATAAGAAGAGAAAGACATGGGCACAAAGTGTTAACATGTACCCTATGAATAGACCGTCAGTCATAACAACCTTCTAAACACCTTCACCTTGCACTTAGATTTGTATCTTTTTTTAAAACAGTGCATGTATGCTATAAACTGTACCCATTGCTAATGTTACTTAGGCTAGCAAAGTAGTGCTAACAGACATACAAGCAGCCTCTCTCATGAGATGACAAGAATGGTTACTTTCTGCCTGGCATTTTCTCTCTCCTAGTATGATGCAGTAAAAGTTGCATGTAATTCAAATTAGTGGCTAACTAGCTAGTTAGCAATAGTTTACATACAGCTCCAGGAGTTATGTTACAGTGAGCAGAACGGTAGCTGTACAAACTAGTTTCACATGAGGTGTAAGCACCAGCGCTATTACTGTGGCCCTAGCCTACCTAATGACTGTCGAATTCTACTTCACAATACTATTTCCACAACAGGCAAAGACTGATTATGTTACCTGAGTGGCACATGTTGGGAGGTCACTGGTAGAAGGCACATTTTCCAGGCTGCAAGTGGCATCCTCACCCTTGATAAGAAGAGAAAGACATGGGCACAAAGTGTTAACGTACCTTATAAATAGACTGTCAGTCATAACAACCTTCTAAACACTTTCACCTTGCACTTAAATTGCCATCTTTCATTACTTAATTTAACATGAGTTATAGGGACCAGGTGGAAGAAACCATGAAGGCCCTACACACAAACCTGACTTCAATATGATAATTAGAAGCAAGTTAAGAAAGGATAAAGCATTAGTTGTGGGGACTAAGTGAAAGAAATGTTAAAAAACCTACAAACCCTACACACAAACATACTCAACTTCAATAATGACAATGCATAGCAAGCTGAGGTAGAATAAATGATCAGTTGTGAAGACCATACAAATGAATTTAAAGGTGTGGTTCAGGATTTTGGACTTAGGACCTTCATTTCCAAGTTAGCAAGTGTGATATTTATCAGTGGAGACCGTTTTAAACATATTTCATCCAGTCCTTCTAGTTGCAGAGTTCGCAGGTGCTAGGCTAGCGCAAGTCATCAGTATGTGTTAGCCTGCCACTAAAAACAGTCTAACCCACTCCACAGTACACCCGAGGCAAATAAATTATAACGCCAGACTATCGATGTAAATGTCTGTGTTGATAGTTTTATTTCTAACATTATTCTATCCTTGCATTTTAAGTGATCGCATTACATTTTGAGGGACTAGTTTCTAAGCAGCGGCAGAATTTTACTTGCTCTGGTTAGTAGTACTGCGCCGAAAAGTAAACAGAGAAGCGCACTCCAATCGGGACACCTAGTAGTAGCCTAGGTAATATCAGTCCACCGCTGCCGCTGCTTATATGCCTACTACCAACTTCAGGGAACAAAGTAGAACTATTGCAATGCAATGCAAGGATAATTTTATTTCTAACAGTATTCTATCAACACAGACATTTACATCGATAGTCTGGTGTTATAATTTATATGCCTCGGGTGCACTGTGGAGTGGGTAAGACTGTTTTTACTGGCAGGCTAACACATACTGTTGACTTGCAACTCTGCCACTAGAAGGACTGGATAAAACGTGCTGAAAACAGTCTCCACTGATAAATATCACACTTGCTAACTTGAAAATGAGGTTCTATGTCTAGAATCCTGACCCACCCCTTTGAAAAGGCACGGAATACACTCAGCTACTGCCAAACACTTAAAATTGAGGGACTGTAAAAACATCACTTGTGGGGACCATTTGAAAAAGTCCTACACACACAAAGTTGTGGGGACCAACTAAAGGCATCTCAAGCGGTCCTACACACACTTCACTTCAATAAAACAGTTAGAATCAAATTGAGGTAGGATAAAACATGAGTTGTGGGGACCAATTGAAAAAGTCCTACACACACAAAGTTGTGGGGACCAACTAAAGGCATCTCAAGCGGTCTTACACACACACTTCACTTCAATAAAACAGTTAGAATCAAAGTGAGGTAGGATAAAACATCAGTTGTGGGGACCAATTGAAAAAGTCCTACACACACAAAGTTGTGGGGACCAACTAAAGGCATCTCAAGCGGTCCTACACACACTTCACTTCAATAAAACAGTTAGAATCAAAGTGAGGTAGGATAAAACATCAGTTGTGGGGACCAATTGATAGAATTCAAAAAGCCCTGGCATACTCTCAGCTTCAATAGGATATATCAGTTGTTGGAATCAAGTGAAAGCAAAGACTACATATCTTGTAAGACAAAGGGGAAGAAATTGTATGCTATAAACTGTACCCAAAGGTTACGTTACTTAGGCTGGCTACGTAGTGCTAACAGACACATCATGATTATGTTACCTGAGTGGCACATGTTGGGAGGTCACTGGTAGAAGGCACATTTTCCAGGCTGCAAGTGGCATCCTCACCCTTGATAAGAAGAGAAAGACATGGGCACAAAGTTTTAACATGTACCCTATGAATAGACCGTCAGTCATAACAACCTTCTAAACACCTTCACCTTGCACTTAGATTTGTATCTTTTTTTAAAACAGTGCATGTATGCTATAAACTGTACCCATTGCTAATGTTACTTAGGCTAGCAAAGTAGTGCTAACAGACATACAAGCAGCCTCTCTCATGAGATGACAAGAATGGTTACTTTCTGCCTGGCATTTTCTCTCTCCTAGTATGATGCAGTAAAAGTTGCATGTAATTCAAATTAGTGGCTAACTAGCTAGTTAGCAATAGTTTACATACAGCTCCAGGAGTTATGTTACAGTGAGCAGAACGATAGCTGTACAAACTAGTTTCACATGAGGTGTAAGCACCCGCGCTATTACTGTGGCCCTAGCCTACCTAATGACTGTCAAATTCTACTTCACAATACTATTTCCACAACAGGCAAAGACTGATTATGTTACCTGAGTGGCAGATGTTGGGAGGTCACTGGTAGAAGGCACATTTTCCAGGCTGCAAGTGGCATCCTCACTCTTGATAAGAAGAGAAAGACATGGGCACAAAGTGTTAACGTGTACCTTATAAATAGACCGTCAGTCATAACAACCTTCTAAACACTTTCACCTTGCACTTAAATTGCCATCTTTCATTACTTAATTTAACATGAGTTATAGGGACCGGGTGCAAGAAACCATGAAGGCCCTACACACAAACCTGACTTCAATATGATAATTAGAAGCAAGTTAAGAAAGGATAAAGCATTAGTTGTGGGGACTAAGTGAAAGAAATGTTAAAAAACCTACAAACCCTACACACAAACATACTCAACTTCAATAATGACAATGTATAGCAAGCTGAGGTAGAATATTTCTAGTTGCAGAGTTCGCAGGTGCTAGGCTAGCGCAGGTGATCAGTATGTGTTAGCCTGCCACTAAAAACAGTCTTACCCACTCCACAGTACACCCGAGGCAAATAAATTATAACGCCAGACTATCGATGTAAATGTCTGTGTTCAATAAGCTTAACTATAGCCTTAACTCAAAACAGTTGTTAGGCATATATCATTCTGATCTGTAGAAATGTCACATGCAGCCATGCCTACATTCTGCTTACTGCACATTAATTTTAGGCTAATATATTATGATATTCAGTATTCAGGAATGATGTTTTACCCTATCATTCTATTGTTAAAGCAGTCATACCTGCAGGCATGTAATTGGGCTACAGGTTTTCTACAGGAATGGCATGTTGCATAAACTTGCGACGTGTGCCGAATACAGAGTTGTTAGTGAAAACTTTGGCGTCAGCAAAACAACTGTGCACCGATGTGTGAATTCAATTTGTTTTATTCTACAGGAACAAGCAAGAGAGCACATTAAGTTGCCTAATGTTGGGGAAGTGCCAGAGATGGCTGAGATTCTCTGAAGGTTACATAACGCAATGCGAATAAACTGTTTCCATCAACTTTATTCGCATTATACCTTATGCGCATCGAGAGTGGATCCACCCCCCCTCTAGCAAATCAAATTTTGATGCGCATTCAAAATTTTGATGTGCATTTCATGTTGTTTCCATTCGAATAGATAAAATGTGCATTAGGAAGTTGGATGGAAGCACGCTAACTAAGAAAGGGATCACTCACAGGTTGGGACAGTGATTAATAAAACCATGCAAGCAAAGTACAGGTGTTTGTAAACTGAAAAGCAGTACACAGAAATTGAAGAAAGCTATTATTCTAATTTAAATCTAATAAAGTTATTATTTTAAACAGAAATTGCTAATGCTGCTAGATCTCACCTCATTTCTCCATGGCCAGTCTGTTCCGCCATAATTATAAGTGATCTCCTCTTCTTGGCAAATATCACGGAGGGCGAACAAACAGAGATGTGGTTTACCATCAACCTCAATTAACTTCATGCGGCAATTAGGAGTCTTATGGTCATCATTCACCAATCTCCCAAGACTGTTGTCTTCCAATGCTGCGTCAATGCTGGAAAATGCATTAAAATCAACAAGAGCAATTTTTTGAAGGAACACTCCAGGCTATTTTTGAGGAATAGGCTCATTTTCTAACTCCCTAAGAGTTTTACAGTTTTTTTTTATCCAGTTAGTACATTTAGTAAGATCTTTGGAACTGGCAGTAGCACTTTACCTATTAGCCTAAAACTTACCACCACCATTTGCCTTTCCATTTAAAGTCAAACAAAAAGACACAGCAAGCTTTATGGTAGATTTTCCTCCTATGCTGAGCTTCTACTGCATCAATGATTACTCCTCTGTATTCAACCACGAAATCACCCTGCTGGAATGGTGCTAAGGTAAAGACACCACGGCCTGAAAAACAGAATGTGGGTCAGAAATGTACAAAAAACTTCATCAGCATACATGAGCATATAAACTTAGGCCTTAAATCAGGAACCAGGTAGGGCCGGGCGATATGGCTAAAAATAATATTGCAATATTTTTAGTCTATTTGACAATATAGAATATATATCTCAATATTTTGACATTTTCTCAAAAGTGCTTCATGAATTCTCACTTTCACCCTATGTTTTAAATCATGCCAGTATGATAAATTAGGCTATGATAAATCATACCAGTCCAATCCCTGTAAATTATACCCGCATGAAAAAAATCTTGGTTATTCACAAGTGGTTTCTATTTTAAATTTGCATGTAAAAGCAGAGGTGAAAGTAGTTTTGAATTATTGCCAGTAGCCTACTAGTAAAGTTTCTCATAGGGAAAAGTGTGCATACAAAAAAATTCAACACATCTAAATAGGGTACATCAGTTGAGCCTATTTGCAGAGCATTCATCATGGCCTGTTATTTGGCTTGATCATTCTATATCTGCCTCAAAGCTAAGATCTCATAAATGTAATGTAAAATTCAATCTGGAGGGAAGCATAGACAAACATTTACCACAAGAAATGCATGTGTGGAAAGTGAGAAGTGTGCATTTGCGCTGTCATTTTCAAACAGTCAGATGTGCACATAGACAGTATCCCTTCTGCCTAAGGCACAGATATCGTTGTAACTTTAATTTGAAGATCCCTTGCTATTTGTGTTGCTTCCATCTATTAACCTAGCTCATTGTTGAACAACACTAGCCTATGCTACCGCTGCTTTTGAACTGAAAGTTAACTTTTTCACATCTACACCTAGATGTCATACCCTCATCCGAACTGTTCAGGATTGGTTGGTGAGAGTGTGATGTGCGTTGTTCACGTTGTTACTGAGAGGGAACCCTCAAGATCAGAAACTATAGGGGTCTAGATACTCTGTATAACTCATTATACTGAAAACAATACCAATAGTTTCTGATCTTGATATAAGATTAATAACACTTGGTTAGATTGTATTAGATAAGCAGCAGTTTTGCAGTATATTAATACTCAGTTATCGATGGCCTAAGCTAAAGTCCACAATCTCTTGAAACATAATCTTTGAATCAAGCCACCTTCACTCCATGTTTAAAAGTAACACTTCAAAGCACACGATCATACGCATTCTTTTCTAATCTTGAGCATGAACAAGCAAGAAATCGTGTCCTGACTTCAAATCTTACTCAAATTTCCACTAAATAAACGTAGCCACGAGCATAGCCTACTGTAGCCTCTACACAGGCATGACTGGTGTGATGTCTACAAGTGATTATATAGCCTACATCACGTCGCCAGCATTTACACATCTATGAAACAAACCTGCCGACGACCAAAGTGTTTGACAAAAAGTTTACAGCGTCTTCTTGAGAGCTCGTCTGTGCTACATACAGTGGCCACTTCATTCACGCCTTCAGTTATGCATGCAGCTGCGTGAAATGTATTGCAACATTGACGTACAACGTATGCCTTCACCTCATGTAAACGAGACAATGACTTTGTTAAAGCCGAATTTATCCACGGTTCAGTTTGAATTACTTGCTGTTAACACGTAAATTACTGTGACTTTTGCTCAGTATCCAAAAACAGCGCACAAGACTGACACATTAAGCATATTTCTTACCAATAGCGGGGACATGTTTTTTGCAGCATGTAGGCGAACTCTCAACAGGTGTAGCCTACATGAACAAGCAAGAAATTGCGTCCTGACTGCAAATCTTAGTCAAACCAGTAAATAAACATGTAGTCACGCGCATACACAGGCATGCATGATTACCTCTGGCTTGATGTGAATGTAATACCCGACATCACGTCGCCTTTACACATCAAACAAACATGCCAACGACCAAAGTGTTCGACAAAAGTTCACAGCGTCTTGTGAGCTTGTCTGTGCTATGCCTTCACCGCATGTGAACGAGACAATTTGTTAACGCCGAATTTATCCACGGTTGAGTCTTAATTACTGTTCACTGCAAATGACTGTGACCTTTGCTCAGTGTACACAAACAGCGCACAGGCTGACACATAAATTAAGCATATTCTTACCACTATCGAGCGGGGACATATGTTAAATGTTTGCAGCATGTCGGCGAACTCTCAACACTTGTACATGATAACACTCACTTTATACTGCAACCTACACAACTCAAAACCAGCGCAGAATTACTTGAACAAACAAATTGCTGTAGGCTAGTCTGTGAACTTGAATATGACACTGCCTGCCTGAAGCTAGTTTTTAAAATAGTGCCTTGTGGAGGAATAAGTAGATCTCAAGACACAACTGAACATCTTTTACAGAGTTCTGAGCTGTTAGCAAACATTTCTGTTTTCCTGCTGTTTCCAGTTTAAAATATAACATACCTTTTTTAGGGCTAATGAACTTAGCTTCCAGCATTTCAGTGTCTCTGCAATTACGTGCATGGTCACATGCTTCGCGCATGGGATTTCGTCTTCGTCGTAGCATGTTAATCTGTAAATGAAGACATTTATATTAAACGATTTGTATAGTGTCAGTTTACCACATTTGGACAG